>NW_024474325.1:0-13830 GCF_017654505.1 Polyodon spathula
AAAGAATTACACATTGGGAAATATTTGATAGGTTTTTTCTCTTTTGCAAAGCATGCACAATATTTTGTGGAAGGAAAAGAAATAGAGGGCCGATATAAAGTTAGCGCTAATAGATTTTGTAACGCTGATAGTACTCACAGTATATGGATATGGATAGTTCCTGCAAACCACAACTGATAGTTAGTTTGGGTTTACTTATTTTTATGTTGTATAAGACAAACCTGCTTTTACAAGACCATTTAAATAAGCAGATAATGCAATATTATGTGTGGGGACTGGACAGCATGATTTCTGTTTTTTATCATTTGAAAATGTTGTGAAGCACTGCATGTATAATAGGTGAATGTCCTTCATGTAGTTAGTTTAATTAGGAGCTTGGGGACAACAACATCACCAGTGGGTTTCCAAGGTCCAACTGCATCCTTAATATAGTCTCAGACCTAATATTGGAATCTGGAAACAAAACAATTTTCATTCTATGGATTGCTCATTTTTAACCACAAATGAAGATAAATGACAAGAGGCAAAAATTAGGATCCAGTCCTATGGGAGACATGTGAGAAAAGGGCTAAATTGGGTTTCTCTCATTTATAGAGCACTATAAAATGCACCTGCTGTTTTAAAATGATTCTATGAAATCCATGCCCAATATGTTCTGTGTATTTAATATAATTGTTCAGCCAGTGTCAGGTAGTTTAGCTTGTATGTAAACCACACATAGTGCATTCTTCTTCTGCACTGTCATTTTGTGGTTGGAAGCTGTTGACGGGATTTTGAATAATATTTTCAGTGGAAAAACAAGTTATTTCAGAGATCAATGCATTTATAAAGGTGCAATTGAAGTTGCACTGACAGCAAAATAACACAGTGCACCATTAATCTAGTGCTGCTGTTTGAGATCGGGCTGCTGACTCCATGTAGATTTAGGAGGTTTCAGATCTCTACAATTCTACAGTTCCATAACCTAGTGGTCACAGGTATTATTTTAAGACAAACAAAATTATTTCAGCATTTTACAAATCTTCATATTTTCCAAATATCCTCTTGTAACAGAAGAATCTGTACCTACGGCTGACGCATGTGTGGTTCAGACTGGCAGGACGATGGACAAAAAGCCAAAAGTTCTCCAACATCTGCCCTGTCAGTCATGGCGATGACACAGAGAGCTTGGAAAGAGGGTGTGCGGGCTTTCTCTATCTCTGAGGGGCTGAGAGGCGGGCCTTGGGGGATTACTCAGCCTATAAGAACTGCGCTTGGTTGTGCATTCAAGTGGCCTACCCTGAGAATGCACAGAGAAGGTGGCGAAGACGTCCGGTATAAACAAAGACCAGGTAGGAAGTCCAGTGGTTGAAGCAAGAGAACAAAATCAGGCACGTACAGCTGAGGAAGACAGCCTGCCTTAAACAAAAAAACAAGAATTAAAATAAATTATTACGTACCCGAGGGGACGTGTGTAGTGATAGGGGAACCTTGGCCACCCCAGTGTATAGTGCACAGTGAGGTATAGTATGGAGACCCGAGCTGACCGGCATAGCGACAGTGGCGGGCCTGCATAACAGCGACTTTTGCTGTTTTGGGTAGTTTTGATTATAGTGTTTTCTTTTCCTTTTTCCTTTTGCCTTTGGTGTTTTAATTATTATTTTGAGCACCTGTGAGTGTGAAAGCATTGGACTGTAGCAGCATTGGTATTACTGTGGCCCTGACTACCGTTGTCGGTACTCAGGCCACGGACAACAGTGCCCTCTGCAGGCTAAAGAGAAAATAAAGAAAATAATACGAAAATAATAAAACTGGGCACCAGTGTGGTGTTGCAACACAACCTTCTATCTCCTGTTTGTGTCAGTGAATTGCCCACCACTCTTCCACAACTCCATATAAAAAGTGCAATATAGAGCTAAAACATGCACTTCCTAAATTGGACATGGACAAAGTTTTGTGTTGTGTAAATGTACTAAAACAATAGTTATCGTGATTTAGTAACCATCCAGTGTTCTGTAATTAAAGTGGTATGCATCTGCACAGTTAATTAATAAAAAATACAAGCATCTCTACCTATTATCTGTAGAGACTAACATTACTTGAATTGATAAATGAATACCTGAGACAATGCAATTCCTCTTGTTTATGAGGTAGCAACTGTTCAGTCTGATTGACTTTTGCAGAGGCTAGCATTCACTTTAGTTAATTGACATTTCAGGGAAAATTGATTGCAAAAAATGTTTAGTGTACAGTTCAGTAATTGTTTCAGAACATTGAAAATGCAGTGCACTGAAGCAAATGCAATAATTCAGAGATGTTCTTATGCTGTCAAACTTAGTTTGCTACTTTTTTTTTTTTTAAGGGACACACTGAGGGCCACATTTTCATATATATCTAGTTTACTGCAGTCTTTAATTACCATAACTTCTATTTTTTGAAAAGAGAAAAACATATTAACTTTACAAAGCTACTTTCACACATCTAAGTAATGTAAAGTAATAGAAGGTCTCTTAAGCACTCTCAAGTTTTGGTTGTCAGTTTTGGACGTTAGTGTTGAATTTTCCCCTGGAGTAAATGCTTTGAAAATATGGTCCTGAGTGTTCTGTTTTGAACTGACTGTAGTGGAGTGCATTTATGGGGCACTGAAGCACGGTCATGTTCATTGAGGGAATCCCAACTATTTCCTAATGAATGAAGAAGAGCCCAGCTGAGTGTCCTTACTAATTAGCAGAAACCAACACAAGAGGCTTCTTTTTACAATTGGCAGTACAGTACTTTAAAGAGCAAGTATTTCCATTTTTCTGTGCCTTTCTATTATATTTGCAATCATGGAGTGGGGTTCTGGGTTTTGATGCTGTTCAGTTTGTGTATATTTTTTGTATCTGTTTTTACCTGGCTATGAGCTTGCTTTGAGCTTGTCAGGAGACTTCTTGATCTTTCAAGTCTGCTGACCAAACCTACTTTACATATACTGTATAGAGAGGCTGATCTGTGACATGATTTAAATTTAATGAGAAAAGTCTGTTGAGTCCTAGGCAGCTCACAGATGGGTAAAGGAAGAAATCTTGAGAAACATATTTAAAATACAATGTGTACAATAACTCTTAGCTTATAGAATCAATTGCTTGCTCTGGCTATCCTTTTGAACGCCAATCGCTCTTTTCCATATGACTCACTTTGGTGTGACTTCTATTAGAAATGCGTCTGCAAATTGTTTTTGTTCATTACTTGCTATAAAAAATAAAGCAATTAAACCAAATACTAGTTTGCCACAACCTTTCACATATGAAAATGTGAGATTATGAATTAGTAGTAATACATACTATTTAAGATAACTGGTATGTTATCTTTATGTAATGTCTGTCAGGAATTATATTATACTGTAGAGGGAGGTATTATTGACATAATGACACTTGCTAAGTCCCAGCAGGTGAGGTAGACTGCTGCTGGTTTTTACATTTGCTCCCATCAGCAGATAATGAATGTCATGAAATAAGCAGGAAACTGGGATAGTAACAACAGTGAGACGTACAAAAGACAAGGTAGAATTAAAGGCCACTGTAAACAAGATGACTCATAATTGACATTTAAAGTCCAGGTACATTTTTAAAAAGAACACATAGTGGCATCCAAGAGTGAAGAGATTTACAATAAAAGAGATCTCTCTCATTATTGTACCAAGCCCCAGACACCAGGAATTGAAGCCTGCGGACACAGGTTTGTGTGTAACGTTGGTTGGTGCCAGAAGCAGAACAAATCCCACAAGAGTCATGTTACCAATGGAAATCACTCCTGCTTAAACTGGTGAAACTTTGAAAATAAGCTTTATACAGACAGTTAAATCAGTACTAGTACTATAAAACTCATATCTGAGCTATCTGAAATTAAAAGCTCAGACGCAACTTCTGTTGCCACTTTTTATTCAAAAATTTGCATTTTCTGGTAGAACCACACTACGAGGCGATTTGTACATTAACGATTGCATGATGTCATTTTCTGACCACTAGTAATCTCTAGTTTTTCTTTATTATTTAAACTGCGAGGATGGGCAAGCTGAAACAATACCTGCTGTGTATATGACAGAGCATGTCACACACACAATTTTAAAATACTGTGCTTTTTATAACATATGTGCAATACATTCTTATTATGTGTATAATGTGCAGTCATACACATTAGATGGTATCGGTGCATCATTGCCGTTATTTAAGATTTAAATGCAATCTCTCAAATATTTACTGTTACAGATTAGGAATTGCAAGTTCTCTCAGATTTCTTCCTTTCAGGTGCTAATATATATATATATATATATATATATATATATATATATTTATATATATATATATATATATATAATTATTTTACTTCACAGTCGTGTCTGACTGCTCTTTGTAAATCACCACCAATTCCCTTGAAACCTAAAACGTCAACACAAAAATGTCTAGTAAAGCAGTCTGCTTCTTAAATACAACCAAACTTGAATAGTAAAATGTATAATAAGTATAATAATCATAACAAAATGATTTTTTATTTTAATTAACCACATTTTTCACTAGAATCTAAACTTGTAAATGAAGGTCATTCCATACTAATTGTTTACAACTGCCATGAATTCTGCACAGTGATATTGACAAAATTGTTCTATAGGTCTACAAAAATGCTGCAGGCTGTTTGCCCGCCCTGATCTTTACCAACTCTATTAACAGGTGCACAATAAAAGCTTTTGTACTACAAATCTATCTATACGTGTAGTTTAAAGCAAACAGTTTTTTTTTAAATTTTATTTTATTATTATTTTAGTTTGGGCTGAAAATGAGAATTAATCTGGTGTCTTCACTCCTGCTATAATTATCATAGACATAATGAGCCATGCAACATAAGAAATTCAAAAACAATACAGTTAAATGAATTGGGAAAGTACAGGATGAGAATGTGCATTGGTCTGAAAGGGTTGACTCAAAGAGTCAAGTCTATCAAACGCATACCTTTATTACTGTAGTTCTCATTAGTTTTGACTTCAAAGCATAGTTTCTGTAGGATATCTTCCATTGTATATTGATTGTAATGGAAAGGCCTGAAGCTATTAAGAACTCTAAAGGCTCTATAATATATATATATATATATATATAATATATATATATATATATATATATATATATTATAACATTAAAAATCATTACAGTTAGGGACAAATATTTGTGGCCATGTGTTATGTTGTACTAGTTCTTTTTTTTTTTGTTTGACATGAAGTAACGTTTTCTGTCCAAGTCTAGTCGATAATTCCCTGTCTCTTCTCATTTTTGCTCTCCAGAAACACTGGTTCCCTTTTCTCACCCTAGTTCTTTCAAATCCCTGTTTTTAAATAGTTGAATTCATTTTGAAATGGTCTCCCTGACCTTTCAGTGATTGAATATAATACATGTAAGTCATACCATTCTGAAAAGATTGCTACTACACTGTCTGACAATCATCTTCAGGGGCTCTAGCAACACGCTTTCCTGGTCTGAGACGCTTCAAAGAACCAGAGTTCAATTAAAGCCACAAAAAAAGTTACAAGCACTTTAAACCAGTTTGTTTTGAAGCAAAACCATAGGGGATCAACACTCATTATACTGGAACTGCAAAAATCTAGGGAGGTGAGTTCCAAATTATTATTTTTTAATTACTCACCATATCCTGTCAGTGGTAGCACATTTTATGTCCAAATTACAAACAATAGAGTGTTTATCAAAGTTGAGATTTTCTGAAACTACATAAGTAAAAATATCTCCCCTGATACAGTTTATCCCCACAGCCAGCATACTGATGGCAAGATACGATTGACACATGTCACCTCAAATCAAACATGCTTACTAGGCAATGAAAAAACATGAGGGACTGTTGGTTCTCCTGTCCAAAGTCATGGGCAGAGAACAAAGAAAGAAACGCGATAAAGTTAAAGGAAAGTTAAAAAATAAATAAATAAATAAAATGATTGCAACATGTCAATTAACATTGCTGCCTCCTAAAGTGGCTTTTTTTATTTTGTTTGATATTTACATGTTCTTCACCCTGACACTGTTCAAAGCTTACGTTCACCACTGATCAGATCAGTCTGTAAACTAAGCAATCACATAATATGAACATAGTAACAAAATACATTTGTAAAATTCAGAACAGATGATCATGCGTGGCAACTATACAGTACAGCCCACATCTCTATGAATCTGGGAGTCAAACTGACTATCAAACTAGGACAAAAAAAAGTAATGGAACAGAATATTAAGAAATATTTCAAATGAAACTGCATTACTAAACAGGAAGTGGAATGCAACGTTGAGTCCATCATCAGACCAGACCTGGATTGGCAAAATGGAACCATGCTACTGGAACATGACAAGAGTGATTTAAATACTGCCACCCCTAAATCTGTTCCTTGTTATTGTTCCCGTCTCTATAGTGTGTACTATATTGCGCATTTCTTTTGTAAATTTTCATAACACTTTATCAGGCAAGCAAGATTCTTCAGTTTAGTTTTAGGAAGTTAAACAGACACAGTACAAGAAATGAACATCCAGGTTTCTAAATTGATTTATATTAAAATCTTAACCTTGCTCTCTGGCATAATAAAAGCTGCAAAAGCTTGAATTTGACAGAAACTTTTGCCTGCATCCCATGGTAAAATCAACGATGGAGCAGTTGCAGTTTTTGCACATTTTGAGTAGAGGCGTTCATTATTTCTCATTTTACTGAATTATATGTTAACTAAAATGCACAACAGGCCCAAAAGGCTGATCTTTATTGCTGTATTGAAAACTGGCCTCCAGTGGACAAAGACTTAAAATTCTGTGTGCCGCCTTAGCGTTGGTCTGATTAGTGGAAATGGTAACTAGTTCCCTCACAAAAATGCAAAACATCTCTGCTTTATAACGCTCCTCCAATTTTGTGGTTCCTTAGTATTATATTGGTTGTTTCTCAAATATAGAGTGTATTGGTGCAGATTTAAAATGAGAAACAATACCACTGAGCAGTTTTGAATGCCCTTAGAAATCAATAAATTAGCCTACCTACCCGTATTAATAGGAAAGAAATAATAAGGTGATGTCAAGGAGAAATAATGCTAACGCAGTGAAGCATCACTGCCATAAATCTCAAAATCTCAGGAAAAATGATTTGTGCTTTACCAGTGGTTACCAATGTTAGTTGCCGTGTACCTTTTGTTATAC
Source organism: Polyodon spathula (assembly GCF_017654505.1). Classification (NCBI taxonomy): domain Eukaryota; kingdom Metazoa; phylum Chordata; class Actinopteri; order Acipenseriformes; family Polyodontidae; genus Polyodon; species Polyodon spathula. Next base: position 7,185 of record NW_024474325.1, read on the forward strand.
TGTATGGTAGTACACATTATATAGTGTACAGTACTATGCATTATGCATGCAGCAGAATGCATACTGTCTGTGGTTTATATATTTATGAAGAAACAATGTCAAGCCTTATCTATTGTGTTCATATGAATAAAAAACAACTAATGGAGCAGAGCGTTATCATTAGCCTGCTTTAATAAAGCTTCTCTCACAGTGTGCTGGGGCTGTTGGTTCCTATTTTTGAATCAGGAACTGAATTATTTGTGTGTCTTTAAGCAGTCTAGTTTTCACTGCCCGATGTTCAGATATTATATTCATACCTACAATAAAAAGTGCCCAGCTATTGATGTTTTCAGAAAGAAATAACATTGCACTTGATCCATGTAAGATTGGTTCAACCTTCTCTCTGGTTGGTTCGTAATGTTTTCACCACTGGAGTATTAGCTATGTGTAAGACGTCGCGCTTTATCAAGACAGACTTCAAAATTCAGAACATTAACAATTAGCTTCTCGAACTGTATGTTCTCTGAATGGTCTATGCATTGTTTTCTGGTTGAAAATGTGCTTTTCTTGAAGATGGGTATTCCATTCTACTGATCACTGTATTATTTCTTTACCAAAACGCAATAATAATCACGTATGAAACAATGATGAATGGTGCTTGTAATGTAGACGCATAACTTGTAATGAAATTCGTGCTGGTACAAGAAGGGTTGAGCAGAATCTGAAACACATCATTTATCCTATAAGCCAGCCTGTCAGCACACTGAGGCAGCAGGGCTGCCAAACAGCCTGTGCATGGCACCCAAAGGAGCAACAAACACCTTAATGAGATCCCATAGGAGTTCACTACTTGGACCTTCTGTTACTTAGACTGCTGTGTACAAAACTCTAGTTCTGATATGTTACCTTATTTAATGCATTCTTATTAAATGTTGTGGGTTTTTTTTTTTTTTTTTTTTTTTTTTTTTAAATGAAGCTGAAAAAAAAATGTATTTTTCAAGATGTCCTATAATGTGAATATTCTATCTGACCTACACTGTAAATTGCTTCAATTATGCTTCAATAGAAAAGTCCAAAATATAAATATAATCTTTGATTCAGCTGTTCCGCAACACAACATGTGCTTTAAATTCTAATAAAAGCTTTACACCAAGTTGAAGTTATATTTCGAAAATGATTTTAGAGATGCTTCAATAGCTCATTATGTTTTTGATCATTATATTTCACCAGTCCCCACCAGAAATTGTTTTTCACCCCCCCTTTTTTTTCAAATTCATTATCCGTACAGGATTAATTTAATTGATAATTTAAAAAAAAAATGGCTTTCCCACTGTTATGCTCTGTTAAATCATGAATCATAAAGGGTTGAAATCCCAACAGATTCACAGCTGTCTCTGTGCCATATTTTCTCTCTTTTAAAGGACAGTGGTAATAGTTAGTCTGTATTAAAATAACACTGAAAAAATATGAACGCAGAGATCCAACAGTGTTGCATTATTCATATCTTCTCTATTTCCCAACTGAAAAAAAAAAACATTCAGGGAAAATAGAGATGAAGTTATAAAAATATGCAAATTCAAAATTGAATTATTCTTCTACCACCAACACATATCAGTATTTATTTCACCAGTCATATTAGAAAACACTACATGCAACAAGTCTAAGACCTTTGCACACACACACACACATATATATATATATATATATATATATATATATATATATATATATATATATATATATATAGAGAGAGAGAGAGAGAGAGGAGAGAGAGAGAGAGAGAGAGAGAGAGAGAGAGAGAGAGAAAATATTGTGTATTTCCTAGAAAATAGTACTGGAAAAATTGTGAATAGTAGACAAAAAATTGGGTATAAATCAGTAAAAACTTACGTTCAGTTAAAAAAAAAATTAAAAATCCTGTAATTTCAAAAAGAAGTCAAGGTTATCTGGCAGTCATACACCTACATAGCATGGCAAATGAAGATCCACTTCATTGATTTCCTAATAGAAATGGGCACTATCAAGCTGAAAATGTCTTTCTCCAGAGGCCTTGGTCTGTTAGGAAGAACATAGCCAGATCTGTCTCATCTCTCTTGACCTGCCCAATTGCCAGACCTCAATCCAATTAAGTCTTTATGGGGTTAATTTGACTTACTTCCTCTGAGCAAAGCAACCACATCCTGCATACTGTTTGAGGTTTTGGAAGATGAATGGTACCTGATACTGCACCACAGGAGTCCTTACATGTTGTAGTCCAAGCTGCTATTGCCTCTGGGGTGGATCTTGTTAAAAAAAACAGTGCCTGGTTTGTAGCACATGTATAGCAGCATAAAGAAGATATCTTTTATTTTAATTGATATATTCCTGAACACTGTTCTGATATCACCATCAGTCTCTCATATGTGCAGTATAGCAGTTATTGCTATACTATATTTGTAGCATTTCTTCTCTCCAGGAAAACCCTCTTGAGCTGATCCATCTAGTTTTAGAGCAAGACAATGTATATTTTGACATTTTTTAAATCTCTTTTGTTACCTGAAATTACTTTACCGATGAAAATTGCCTGCCACACTATAAATTACATTTTATGGCTCATTAGTGAGGTGTGGAAGAGAAAATAAACGTATAAACATATACACTGTTTATGTTTGCAGCACTAAAATCAAAATATGTTTCCCCTAAAGGGAAGACTGTAACTCCCAATTTTAAACCTAAATACATTTCCTGACAATAAAGATGATCTTACTACTGCTGCTGTTTCACAAAGGACAATCATGATTAATGATCCGTGTAACATAATTATGGGTTATACTGAACCAAGCAATATATATAATTCATCAAACAGAGCTTCATTTTTCATTCCTGGTACCATCCCCTTTCATCAGGACTTAATGTAGGCTACTCAATATTAATCCTTACATTGTACTGTATTATTTGGGAGAACAATGCTCAAACGTGTATGTTTTCACAATTAAAATCATATATCACCATATGATATTACATTTACTCAGGTCTAAATGTTATATTGAATCAGCTGCTATGATAATTCACTCATCAGAAAGCTGTCATGTATAAAAAGGTCACAATTCACAAAGTGATATATAATATTTTCCTCATTTGTTTGACATGGAATACTGGTAGGTACTGTCGTTTTGTCTTTTTTTTTAAATTATAGATATGGGGTTTATCTTTACTAAAGCCATAAAAAATGTTAAAGATACTGAAAGGCACCTAACATCAGATCATACATTTCTAAAGCAATGTGCTTCACAGGTCACTCTCTGTGGTACACTTGAAATGTCTCCAACTCATGCTCTGGCAGAATGCAGAGCCATTGTATGGTTGAGAACAAAAGAGTCTGTTCAGTGCTTTTTGAGCTCCTATTTTAAAATAGGTTAAGACTTTATCTAATGAGCAAGATATCAAACCAGACAACATTTAAACAGTACACAATGTACTCATTTGTAACATAATGGCTTTCATCTTCCTCTATTTCTTTGCTATTTGTGTGGTCAGTGAAGTAGAACTACTGTAGCCAACACATTGTCCTATACGCCTTCAAATTGCTTAGCATAAAGAAACTGAGCAGGAAAAGAACGTCATAATATAATGTGAATGTGAAAATAAATAAGGATGCAAGTTCAAAAATTAATTAGAAAAACAACATGTTGTGGTTAAGCATCTACCAGTTTTTCTCCAATATATATTTCATTCATTGGTTGTCCATTGGTTAGTACTGACTTCCTTTGAAACAAAGGGTGTATTATCCAACATATGACTTACTGACCACTGCAGTTATTCAGTAAATGTCATAAAAGTATTTTTTAAAAGAATGATATGCTTCTTGGAAAAGATTCTTTGTTTGGAATGCGTTGCAAGCTCACTGCTTAGATCACAACTGAGTTAATCATTAAAATGAATGTGGATTAAGAATGATGTCCTATATTTCAACAACAGTCAGTGACCTATGACTATGATGGAAGGTATTCCAATAAACTGTTTTTATTAAACAGTCACTAACATGTTATGAACAATTCACAACTATATATATATATATATATATATGTGTGTGTGTGTTTCAACAATATTTCAACAATATTTTGTTCTACAATGGCACCACAAAGTATTAACTGTTTTAACACAAATAAATAAGATATTGGCACTTTTATGTATCAGTTTAGTGCAGAATTTAGTGTCCTCTAAGGTGCTTGAGTTCTTAACTCTCAACTGATATTTCCATTTTAATTTTGCATGAGAGATTTCTATGTACTTGCAATAAAACATTACATTTATGTGCCATAGTCATAGTTTTTTTTTTTTTTTTTTTTTTTTTTTTTAACAGGAACACAATGATACAGAAAAGACATTCCCCATGTGTAGTTGTTCATAAGCAATACATTGATTTCCAAGGTTATTATTGAAAGTACCAATGGTTGCCCTGTCAGTGATCCTTAACATGAATCTGCTGACAACACCTGTGGTTTCCTTCAGGATCTGGGTTCTAAGGCCTTTCACAGAGTTGGCTTTAAACTATAATTTTATCGAGAACTACTATATTGAAGGGAGCCTGTTTATGGATATTATTTTAAGTGGATGAAAGCTGGAAGTTATCTGTTATAACCTACTACGGTGCTCTGGCTGTAACAAGGGAAATGTAGTCAAATACAGATTTGGAAAAAATAATTAATTATTTTTCACAGCTGTGAATGACTTACACATTTTACATATACTGTAATCTTTTTTTTTTTTTTCATTTAACTGGTACCAATTGTTGGTGCAGGCTGAGACGCTATTACAAACAACCCCAGGGGTATTTGATAGAGAATAACCCAACTCAACCGCTATTTGTTAACCTGCAACCACAGATGCTTTGGAAAGCCAAGAGTGCCTGGGCTGTGTGTTGCAATAGAATACGTTTCACTTGTTGTTCATCAGAATGTCCAATATAGGGGCACAGGAGGAAAAATGACATTAACAGTATTTGTGTCTGTAAAATCTTCAGTAAAATGTATTTTTATTTTAACACCGGCAGCAGCAAAGCTGACTTTCATTCCACTGCGGGAGTTTTAAAATGCTCAACTCAATGCTAAGGTCTTATTATTCCAGAAATGATGCAAATAGAATTGTTACAATCTACCCCTGTCACATACACTGGACATCAGTGCACATACAACATACAAAAATACAACAAGCTGTGAACTACCTGCCATACACCCAACAGAACAGGATACAATGTAACAAATCCATTTCTGTTGGATAATACAGTAGTCTCTGTGTGTATAGAAACACTTTCTATGAGAGCATTTCGCCTAAGGGAACACCCTTGTTGTGAAACAGATTTTTCCCATTGTAAACGCTCCGGCTAAAGGAAGAGGAACTTTGATTAAAAGAACACCTTCTTGGCACCAATAGCGACTCGTTCACAACCGATACAGTACCGTTTTGTAACCTGATAACTTATCATCAAACTTAAATTTAAATGGTTTATTCACTCTCTTCAAAAGTGACTAGTCATCGCGAGTGTCTTGAAGCACATTAAATCTTTCCAGAACCACGTCACATCATCGACGCGTTTTGTATTCTGACTTCCACGAGTGCACCTCATCGCTACAAACTGACATGTAAACAAACGGCAAAATGCGCCACTGTTTCTTCTACAAAAAGTTGGAAATTGTTCGAGCTTTTGAAAATAACCTGAATCAGACACAAGTCGCTGAGCAATTTGCTGTTTCCCGTTCTGGTGATTTGCTTCATCATTATGTTAAATAATGTGCATGTCTTGTATATTACTGCTGCATTTTTTAACGTGTGTATGGGTGCTGGGTTAATTTAGTTTGACAGTTTATTAAAGTTAGTTTATTTGTTACTTTATTATTCTAGTTTATTAACATACACTTGCGTATTGCTTTTTCTTTTTACTTATTCAGTTAATTTCATATGTTGATGCATGTGCATCATGACAGTATTATTTATGTATTTATTTATTGATTGATTCATATTTTGTCTGGTGGCTAACTCCATCTTAGGGATGATGTAAGGATATATGTAAAGTGATTTGCAGGTGCAAATCCCCCATAATACTTCCATAAATCGTGTTTAGCAGCAATAAAGTGTGATTTTACCAGCTGCTAAAAATGCGGAGTATGTAAAGAACAGTGTTCACCTGGCATTAACCTGAGCATGGAATTGGGCAAGATCTGGATATGAAGCGGGCGTAAGGATTTTGCCTTGCACTTAGGCAACTGCTGACCCTCCAAAAACTTTACACCACTTAACGTCGTCTGTTAAATTTACGTCCTGCTCCCTGTTTTTTGTAGTGCTTTTTCTTTTGTTCTTCTGTGTACTGTCACGTACAAGGTGTAAACCATTGTAGAAGCTAGTAACTAAGAGCTGTATAAAAGCACACACCTGCAGAGACCGTCACTGGCTTCAGCATGGCTGCTGTGGTACACTTCCTGATGCAACGACACTTGGCTCTTGTTGAGGAGAGGCAGGAACATGCAAGTGAGGAGAAGGGCAAGACGAAGAAGACCCTGCATATTCAACCCCAGGGTCACTTTGTTTGGGATGACTGAGGATGCGGTGCTAAAGCATTATCGTCTCACTCCGCAGGTCATCCTTGACCTCATAGGTGAATTGAGGGATGAGCTAGACCCCAGCATCAATC
>NW_024474326.1:0-7000 GCF_017654505.1 Polyodon spathula
TAGGGACCACTATCCCTGCACATGTGAAAGTGCTGTGTTCTCTGCACTACTTTCTGAGTTGGAATCTCTGGGTTCCTTTCAGACCACAGCTGGAATGTCTGGAAGGCTAGCCCTAATCCACCTTGTCCAGTGCTAGGCAAATTTCTCGATGTCATGCTAAAAAGGGCAGGCCAATACATATACTTTCCTCATTATCATTTAACACTGTAGATAATATACACGTCTACTCATCATTGCAGTGTAACTAAATTTTTATATAGGGGTGCAGTGCACGTTAAACTTTGCAATCGCAATTAGTTGCACTCGCACCTAATCACCCCGGTTACGTGGAATACTGCAATGGTGGGGGAATGTTATATTGTGAAGTGAGGGTTGCTATTTTGTAAACAATCACAAATACAAACTTAACTCCCCATCTGCCCAAGTTCATTATTAAACATTTTATGACTGTTGGAATCGTGTAGGGTACACGCACGATCATGTCCAATGGAAGTAGACTTTTTTCATTATTTATCTCTCAAGGGTTTCTTACGGTTATTGTATTCTTTGCTTATTTGTATGGGTTATACACATGTATATCTCCATATATTAATAGTAGCAAAACAGTTCAATATTCTACATGTGAAGTATGGAAGCGGTGCTCTCCCTGCCAAAGAGAAGTGGAGGGTGGCGCTCCCCCTCGATACTCCAGCACTACAACATTGACTCTTAGCCGGAGACTACTATATATGGATAGTACCTCTCTGATTATAGATTGATATATACCTATCATCATTATCTCAAAGCCATTTATCTAAAATGATGTGATATAGGTATATACTTCCCTTTATGTCATATAAAGTGATAGTAATCGATAATATATATATATATATATATATATATATATATATATATATTATGTTATATATATATATATAATATATATATATATATATATATATATATTATATGTGTGTGTGTGTGTGGTGTGTGTGTGTGGTGTGTGTGGCGTGTGTTTGTCGAACACCACGTACACACACGTACCACTAGTTATATGGACGTTCCATATACCTGCATAGTGTAGTTAGCAAAACTGAATTCAAGAAACCGCACCCAATTTAGGATCTGCTGGTTGGTAGGTTGCTCACATAATAGCACAAGCACTGCACTACATGTAAATGTAAGGTTGAAGTTGCGTGCCAAAATTGAGTAGAACTACTACTTGCTAGTACAAGTATACTGTAGCTAGTGTTGTGCACTATCAAAATGCTTTGGACCAGAATACAACGTCTAAACTCTTGTTTAAATACAGAAAACACGGTCAAGGCACAAGTAGTGTTGCTATGCAACAAATATCTCCACTTTCACATGCCTTGGTACTGTACTGTGGATGTATTCCTTGTGCACCATAACACACCTTTCAGTGAGTTTCTTTCCCTGCAGTTATTTAAATAAATCAATACACGTAATACTTCTACAGAACTCTCCTTTACTGTTGATGTCTTATTTTAATCGTCCAGGGATACAATGGTACCCAGCATATGCGTATTTAACCCAGAAAATTTGCATATGGATTTTTTATTTTTAAAACTCTACATTCCACTTCTTGGTATTTTAATTGCTTACAAATATAAAGAAAACAAAACGACTATGTGCGCAGCCATAGACACATATCAGGTCATATTATTAAACAACAGTCAACTTTTTGTTTTTTTCTAACATCACCATAATCAGAAAAAATAAATAAACATTCAGCTAAATGCAAATACTAAAGTACGTTTAATTGTATTGTACTTAGTATATATAGAATATTAATATATAGCATACATATATATAGATATATATATATATATATATATATAATATATATATATATATCTATATATATCTATAGACTGCAAAAACAAACACGTGTAACACTTACCTTTAGCACACGTTAAATCCACCGCAGCAGCTGAAAATGAAATCAGGCTTCACAGTTCTCTGTTCTCCCTAGCAGCAGGAAACTAGTAAAGTACGAAACAAAATGCATGCAATTGGCCAGGAGGAGCTATGACACATGAATGTATCTCTCCTAAATTCAGTCACACCGGGGGGAAGGGGGGGGGTCCACACCAGTGCAAAAAAAAAAAAAATCAGTTTTCCACTACGAAGACGTTAAGAGGAAGGACACCATTCGTGACCAGCATCGAGAGCTTCACAGAATCCATGGCAACAAGGCAAACCCTGAAAAATTCCAACGGAGAGAAAGACTTCACTACTGAGATGATTAACACTCCCCAAAACAGCAACGTAGTATTAAACTGATAGGGATGGAATGGTGTAGAATCACACATATGTCGGTGCTTTGCCTTGTGAAACCATGTCAGTTCAATTATTATTTATGCCTCTCCCTCATTACCATTGCTCCCACTTCAAACTAAGTATGAGTGGGAAGGGAAAAACGCCTTGAAAAAGAAAGGGAGAAAGAAAAAGGAGAGATTGGGGGGGGAAGGAGGGGAAAAAAGAGAAGGGAAGGAAGGAAACCGCGCTGGTGGGACCTGAGACGATATCGGGTGGTTTGAGAGGTCAGCTCAATTCTGAAAGCCTTTTTTAACGTTCAAAATGCAGTCAAGCGGAGGTTGTCTTTGTATACGAGCAAATGATAAACCTTTGATTAGCTTTTCAACGTCATTCAGCAAGTCTCATGCTATACAACGAGCAGGGCGATTCAATTGGCATCCAACGCCTAAAGAAGTGGTAGGAGCAGTTCTACGTAGTCGTTGACAATTAAATGGTCCCATGTAAGCGCGATTGGCGACGTTAAACGTAACGAGCCGCAAAAGAGATAGAGTGAAAAATATAAAAGACCTAAGATAGGACACGTGAAAAAATAAAAGTTCAATTGAGGGGGAAGAACACGGGTGTTCCCAAACTATCGTGTAGACTTAACTCAAATCACTAGGATCTTCCTATACTCATTTTGAACGTATAAACATAAGGATTAAATGTCCGGACAAATACTCTCGTAGGCTAACCTTGCTAAATCTGTGACACACTCAGCAGCTATCACTACTGCTATACAGTCTGTTAACACAATATAAAATGTACAGTCTTGATCTGAAAGTTATCCTATTCCCACCCTTCAAAGTCATTATTTGTCAACATACATACTGAACCCGCCCCTGGGATCTGTAGCAAAATGCTATTGGTTAGAAAGCCGAGTAATACACTTTTCGAATCTTCTTGTTCGTCGTAACTGCAGTGCTAGAATAATGCAGGTGACTTGGACTGGATAAAGTAGGACAGTTAGAAAAATGCTACTCAACAGGTTTGAAATTCCATGTTGTTGAATTTGCCGAAATACATGTTAATCCCAATGCTGAAAAAACAGTATGACTGAAGATGAAACAAAAGACAAAACGTAAAATGGTGAAAGAAAAGAGACCACACAGGAGGAGGTAAGTGTTTAGGGCCCGATCTAGAAAACATTGTTTGAATGGAATACTTTTCATGACTTTAATACATAGCGTAACTTGTTCTACATGTCAGTGCAATGCAGTGATACACTTGTAAAACGTTGCAAACAAGGGTTATTTCAAAACTAAACCTCTGTATCTTTCTTTACTTATCGGTGTTGAGCATGTAGGAAAAAATAAATTGAAAAAAAAAAGAGTACTTTAAAAACACAAAAAAGTGTTTTCTTAAAATTGAAGGGGGGAGAGCGACTTTTACGCCAGTGCGACCTATAAAATGATTTTTACGGTAGGTATACAGTAACAAGTAGGTATACAGTACCTCGGTTCTGGCAGGAACCTTAGGCAGCATTCGGGCTTTGGCTGTAGATGTCTCAGCTTTCTGTGTGAATACTTTTGCCGAGTCCCTGGTTGGTTGTGCTTCTGGAAACATATTCGTTTTCACAATGACTGACTCCTCAGTTTCCACATCGAGACCTAAAAACCACACCGAAAACATTGTAATTGTTGTTTTAACAGTCAGCACAACAGTATGTTATTCCTATAAAGTGTTTCAGAATATGTATTTCATTGCATGCACATCAAATTAAAGAAAATCTTACCCGAGCCTGACCCAGAATTAAAATCATCATCATCTACTGGGTAATCCCCGGACCCATCCTCAAGATACAAATCCTTTTCGTCAGGAGAAGTTTGACCCTGTGAAGCTGCCACTGTCTAAAAAAGCAAAAACAAAAAAAAAAAAAAAACAAAAAAAAAAAAATAAAACAACTTGAAAAGGCCTAAAATAGAAAAACATCAAAATCAACAGCACTTTTGAGATTAAAATTGCCTGAATTAAGCACCAGCAATGTAAATGTCAATGTTTATTTTTTATTTAAAATTACATTTAGCACAAGGATGTGGACAAACACACCGGTCTTCATACTGACACTGAAAACTAGATGAAATGTTGAAACACTTGTTTAGTTTTGAGAGATGAAGAATGTAAAAGGCAGCTACTCTGCTGTGTTTTGCCGATTCTGGTTGAGTGAGTAAAGCTACATGAGTAAACTCAGAGGCATGCATGTAAATGGTTCATAACCCAATATCTTTTTCTACTAGCTCACTGCCCCTAGCTCTGTGTTGAATACCTTGACAAAGCGTTCAAATTGTACGGCAGCAAGCATGGAAACCCTATTCTGAGCTGTCCAAGCTGATGATGTTTTTAATACAGCTTGTGTTTTTCAAATCTTTACAAAAGCTGCTGTAATCAGATCGGACAGGAGGCTCTTCAAAACATGCCACAGTCAACAGCTTGTATTGATTCTTTTCCAGTTTGGCTGTTTTGCAGATAACCCTGCTGCTAAGCACCCAGATTCAATTGTCCACTCTATGCCTATAAAACATAAAAGGATTCAGGAAAAAGAAAGAGACATACTTTCTTCAAAGCATTAAAAAAAACCCACAAAAACACAAATCGAGGTATGTGGTCCACAGAGCACTAAAGGACGAGATAATTAAAAAAAGATACTTCAGATAGCCGAGGGGAACAGCAGATTCCTATATAAAAGGCATTACCATTACAGCTCTCTGGTCAAACAACAAATGTGTTGAAGCCATTGAAGTTATTTTGTAATAAATCTTCAAAGTAACACAAAAACTAGAAATTGGAAGTTTTGTGAAAAACAAAGCATCTTTTGTAGCACAAATGAAGGGATATGTCAGAGCTGATTTATGGAAAAGGTGAAAAATGTGTATCATAGATAAGTCCAGGTTAAAAACAATGTGGTCTGCAATGGAAGACACTGTCTAAAAGCAAGTTGTCAGTTATATAGTCAGAAGCTAAAATAATGTGGCACTGAAAAAAAGCTAATGTTCGCTTGATACCACCTTAATTGAGCTTTATTGAGAGAATCATACAATACAACTTTGTACCAATTATGAAATGATCTACATTTCTATCTATCAAAACATGTGGTATGTTAATCACGACATGGCTATTTATAAAATATATATATAAGATATATATATATATATATATAGTATAGTATAGTAGTATAATCTATTATATATATATAATATATTAGTATACACACACACACACACACAACACAGTACCAGTTCAAAAGTTTGAGTACACCTGCTTGAAACCATGTTTTTCATGATTATCTATGCTTTTACTGTATAAACTTGTCTATAAACACTTCACATTTCATTATATATTATGCGTACTTATAAGCTGATAATCATAAGTGAATTACACTCAAAAATTTAATTTTTAAATGAAAATGTAAATCTTGTCAATTTCACTGAAATGGTCACCCAAAGCAAGGGGAATTCAGACTGAAGCCCAAGTCAGTTAGAAGTCTGAAATGTATATAACACAGTGTTAGAACACTGGCCTAAGTATAAAAATGTCTTTGTTAGATGTTCTCTGAGTTAACTAGCATATTACCTAATTAATCTTTTGTCAACAATTATTGTTAACAGGTGAGTGTCCATGATTAATATAAATATAGGTAGCATAGGTACAATTTTGTCATTTCTGAATGTAAGGGAGCAGAAAATGGCCAAATACACTCAGTTAAGCAAAGAAAAAAGACAGTCTTAAATTACTTTAAGAAATGAAGGTCAATCTTTAAGACAAATCGCAAGAACTTTGCAAATGTCTGTAACTGCTGTGGGGGTTTGAATTAGTGAACGAAACACCAAAGTTTCCATTTGTGTTGTTAAACCATCAAACTGATTTGAAGAAACTGGCACTCTTGAGGACTGAACAAGGTCAGGCAGGCCAGGGGTGACCTCACAATCAGAGAACAAGTTAATTTGAGAAACAAGTCTGCGAAACCGGCAATTAACTGCCCCTGAAATACAAGCTCAGCTAAATGCTATTAGAAGTACAGATGTTTCAACATCAACTGTTCAGAGGAGATTGTGTGAAGCTGGCTTAACTGGAAGAATTGCTGCAAAGAAACCATTGTTAAGAATGCAGAATAAGAGGAAGAGACTTGCCTGGGCCAAAAAAACACAGAAAAACGGAAGTTTTTGAAAACGCCCTCACCTTCAGGGCCAGATAAACGAACTTGAAATGACTTAAAGTTTTTTACCGAACTTTATAAGACCCGGTTTGGCGTTTCGATAAACATTCGTGCGTCTCTCCCCCTCCGGTACTCAGACTACACACGTTCCCACTGTCAAGCATGGAGGAGGCAGTGTCATGGTCTGGGGTTGCTTTTGCTGGTGACAGAGTTGGTGATCTTTACCAAGTCCAATGCAAGCTCAACCAGCATGGCTATCATAGCATACTTCAGAGGCATGCCATTCCATCAGGATTAGGGCTAGTAGGGCAGATCTTCAGCAAGCTAATGACCCTAAACACACCTCAAAGTTGTGAAAGAACTATCTAGTGAAGAAGGAAAGTGAAGGACAACTCAAACTAATGACCTTGCCTGCCCAGTCTCCAGACCTCAATCCCGTAGAACTTGTATGGGACGAACCGTGGACTACGAAGAGGCATAGGCAAAGCCTATCCCACACAGTTTGCGCGCGATACATGACTGGGGAATTGCTGCGAAGAGCTCTGG
>NW_024474327.1:0-9605 GCF_017654505.1 Polyodon spathula
AAGACAGTATTTACATAAAGGTCTCTTCCACGATGCTAAATTACATTATGTCATTATGAAAAAAAAAAAAAAAAAAAACAGTTTCAGGTCTGCAAACGGTCGAGTGAGTTGCAAACTCAAACTTTTGCCTGGTACTGTATATACCCGTCTGTGAATGGGTAATGCACCTAAGAAAATCAAATACAGATGTGTTCCAAACATCATGGCAATAACTAAAAATTTCATAGAAAACATTTTACACTAGTCTTGAACTATCTAATGCAAGGTATCATTAGGTAGTCCAAGATTAGTAATAAACCAGGATCTGTGCAACCAGCTCTACAATCAGTGTACAGTCTCTAGACACAAGAAACGTACAAAGTTACATAACCTTAATATGGCAAAATAAGGACCAAGGTCATGCCTGCCAACACATCTAACATGCGGTGTTGATTTAACTCTGCAAACATGAAGTCACCATCTCAAATGGTTTCTGAAGATACAGTATGCAGCTTTGACACTTTGGCGACGGCAAAAAAAAAAGGCAGGGTTCTGGCATGACACCCTTGATAGAACTGACAGAATCAAATACATCTGGTTCACTTCATGAAAGGGGTTACCAATGTATGGTTTGTAAACTTGTGTTCCAAAATAATAAAAGAAAAAGAAAACAGGGTTACGGTTAGAAATATAAATCAATAAGGATTATAGGTTTAAATAAAGAAAATTTGAATAAATATCTTGTCCCAATAAGTTAAAAAAAAAAAAGTACTTTTTTTTTTTTTTTTTTTTTTAAGGGGGGGAGGGGGGGGGGGGGGGGTGGGGGCTGCGAAAATATACTAAAAATCACTGTTTTAAATGCCCATCTCCACCATCATTTATTTTCCTGACTCGGGTGTTTTTGAAAGTTAAAAACCTGCATCAATTATTGTAAACACCATCTATTGTTTTTGTTTAATAAACCTTTCAAAGAAATAAGCTGTAAAAACAAAATCACATCTGCTGCATCACAGCCCACTTCCTGGGGTTACGACTTCCTAGGGCAGTGAAGCAAATACTTTAAACCGTGTCTAAATGCCCAAACCGCATTCACAGCAATCCTCTACAGTAACCGAGCGAACAGGCGGCAACTTAGCTCACACAATACCCTGGTACCCCTGACTAGATAACTGTCTCCTCTTTTAAAAATATGCTCAGGATTTTTATGAACAATTCATCTCACAATTTCAGGGGTACCCTAAATATAATGAATTTACTACTGTAACAATGTTGAATGATTGGGTGATGCATTTGGTCTACATTTTAACCTAAAAAAACAAAATTCCTGAGTGGTGCCTGCCAAGACTGGGGCAACATTGAATGTAGTGTTGTCCTGGGCAGTCCTTTGCCAGAAACCTATTTTCGATGGGTAAAATTTAGAGAATTTTTGAAAAATGCTAGAAAAATCTAGTCCTTAAAAATCTACTGGTCCCTCTTAGAAATACTTGTCCCCTCCCAGTAAAACTACACAGACACAAAGTAGAATAACTTGTAGGATTTTGGATTTATTTAACAGTGAACACAAATCAATCAATTACAGGTATGCATGCCATGAATGGTAAATACAAAACCATATATGGGCATGTAAGCCTTTCTTCCAGCGCATAAAAAACAAGTCAGAAGAGACACCTTTGTGATTAAGAGGGGCGGATCTAGCCTTGTAGCTTCACTAAATACATCGGACCACAAATTGTTATAAATTACATGTTTTTTTCTAATCCGTCAATACCTTAGCGACTATAGTGTTTTTTTATTTTTTTTTTTTAAAGATTGCTTCATTTACATGTCAGGTTCATGTATTAAGAAAGCAGTATCACTTATTTGCTCATTTACAAAAAATGTAAATAAGACCTTAAGTTTAAAAGTTTAGTCTGTGCGTTGCCAGTCTCTGAGGGAGCCATTTCTTGGTTTCTTTGTAACCAATGGAAGATCAGCTTCTTCCACAGCTAGCCAATCAGAAGTGATAGGGGTGGGACGTAAACACTTCTGCAATTCAGTTTTCAGAAACTTCTGTGGCTCTCTATAAATATACCCAGAGTGTCTTTCTAGCAACAGAACGAACACAAATAAAAACTAAATTGTCCGACTAGCAAAGTTTAAAGGCAAAACTTGTTGTCCCTCACACAAACCTTGTTGACCCGGGCGTCGGGCAATACGAATTGCACACCCCTGTACCTAGTCATTGTGCAAAGCATTCTCCAGCAAGGCTTAGTACAGACGTATAATATGCAACCATTACCATATGGATATTTCCCTCCTAAAGACCCAAAACCTGAATAAAGTATACCAAAAGCTGCTCAGTGAGCCTGTGGCACAGTCATGACCCACCCCTGAGGGTACAAAGGACTGCGCTCACAGATCTCAGCATCATTTTTCCTTCAAGCCTGCTGCAATCATGGACGCAGCAACCTTGAAGGTTAATAGTTACAATTCTATTTCAGGGAACCAGGGTTATGATAATAACCTAACGTTACCTTTAGTTTACGAAAAATAACCATTACCATACGGGTGTACCAAAGTCGTCGCAAGGGCAATATTGCAGAATGACTGGAATGCTACACAACTATGCGGAGAGGCTGCCTTGTGTGTTACCATAAGGAACCCTAGTAACAGTAGCTAACCTGACACAAATGCACTTTACCAATTGTAAAACAAATGTATTGCTGTCAAGCACAATACAGTACTAAGTTACTCTTTGTATTCATTTTCTGAAGTAAATGCAACAAGTAAACAACACATGTTCATTGTTGTTATAAATACAACAAGTAAACAATAGCTGTTAATTTAACATACAATTATAAAACAGTTTAAATATAGGCCCTATGTCTTTTTCTAGTAGTTTACAATAGCTTACCTGTAGTATCTATCTATTATCTCATAGACTAAACGATATCGCCTATATGGACCAGACAATCACTAGTCTGTTATATTTAATTCATCCCCCCCTAATTGCTAGGATTTTATTAACTCTACACATATATATATATAGTATAATAGATATATAAATATATTATGAGAAATAACATCTCAATTAGGGGGGGATAATATATGCGCAAATTGTATGTGTAAAGTGAAATGTGAAGTTGTGAGCAAACATTCAGTCCCTGGGTAGTTGAATGAAGTGTAAGAAAATGTATAGGTATATTTGGATTTCTTCATCACACACACAGGTTCCCTCTCATTTTGCCGATGTTGCTGCATTTACATTAAACACAGAACTGAAGAAGCAGAGGGACTATAGCTAGTGAAACTTATGTCAGTTAGTCAGGGTGGGGTTGTTGAGCGTTGTGCAGATTTGTTTTGTAATGCAACGCAAATGTCACCAACAGAGCATGTAATAATTGAAATGAAAATAGCCTGCTGATGCGTTACTTGATGTTACGCAAGTATCACTGGCAGTGCACTGGGAAAAATCTCAGTTTATCTAGGAAAAAGGTAATCAGTCCAACAAAAAAAAAATCTAAACAAACTGCCAGGCCCTAACTAACAGGAATGCATTCATATAAACAGAAAATCTTCAAAATAGTATCTGTCAACCTTCCCTAATATACAGTGCAATCATGCAGATTGACAGATAACCTACGGAAAGCGTGCTTTCTCTTATGCCTTGCCGGTGTCACGGGAAATAAGTTAGCGTTAGCCTTTCTACGCATGCGCGAATCTTAGACCTTAAAAAGGCAAGGTTCTCTGTTCAAAAATTACAGGATGCCATTTGTAATTTTTTTTTTTTGAGAAATGAAAGTTTTGCATTGCAGACAGTAATTTTTGTTTAAATATGTTGTCATCTTATTTATCTAAGTATTGCAGACAGTATGCTTTTTTAAATGTTACATTTATCGTAATGTATATTTATGTTTCATTTGTATTATAAATACATTTTATCTTCAGGAAATTGCTCGCTGTATTTTAGTTTTTTTTTTTTTTTTTTTTTTTTTTTTAAAAATATTACTTTTATTTGTACCAGTGGTATGTATAACCAGATCCATTGTTAAAATGACTACTTGCGAAATGTGTATTTCCTTTTAAAAATGTTGTTAGTGGACATGTCCAGCAAATAAGTGTTTAATAAGTGTTTAAGCTCACTTTAACAGTTATATTATTTTCATGGTAAATTGCTCGGTGACTTTGAACCTTTTCAATAAATTGAGTGGGAAAGTGGGTACAAACACTTTTCTTCATGTAGAGAATAATGTTTTTGATGATGTATTCAAGTCTGCGTGGGATATCTAAACCTGGTAATATAGAAAACGTACATTGTTTTTAGTTGAAGATGGTGTTTTAAGGTTTCTATATAATTTGAGAAATGCACAAAACGATTGGCTTATTATACATACTGTCCTAAAGTACAGTTATATTATTACACGAACATCTGGAATCCTAGTTGACATGGTGGATGTACTCGCACAGCACCAAATACTGTACTAATAATTCAGATAGCTCTCCAATTTAACGTAGTACCCTGTGCAAATCTCTGATCCTCACTAATACAGTACAAGTCCCCACGCATCACTCGTATTTCAGGAAAGATAAAACATCATATCACACACGTTATACTTTTTACTTGTAGATTATTATGTGAAACTCTGTGTGAGAGCTTGCTCTTAACGTTATCTGATTTGTTATAATTATCATGTTTTACACCAGATCTCATTAATCAAATATAAAGATATCATGAATATAATGTAGATATCATACAGCATTCATTGCATACCATACAGTAATACTTATGTCTATATACATTTCTCAAAAACAAAGATATTTAAAAAATGCACTTTTATTAAAACAAAACATGTACACAATTTGTAATATACAACACAAAACAAATACAATAACAAAGGTTTAAGGGTGGGTATGGAAAGGATATATTTACAGAAGGTGTGGTTTAATTCCATGCTAGAGGTATTTTTTAGGAATATATCATTACCAGTGTCATTCTCATGGACAGCACCCAACCTAAAAAAGCCCCAAGGCGATTTTTCTCTTTGGTAACTTCCATGAAGTTCATGTGTGTGTATATGCACACACACACACACACACACACACACACACACTTTTGGTCAGCTTTTTAATAGTAAGCAGCAAAAATGCCTGTTATCAACAATTTAAACATGGAATCATCCTTTGACTGTGTTGCAATAAGCTATTAGTGAGATGTATTTCATACTTACTAAATATTACATTTTTCATTCTTTTTGAAAATGTATGAAAGTATTTCATCGCTCATTTTATTCCAGTGCAGTTCTAAATCTCTCGGAGTGAAGAATTTCACTGCTTGAAACGGGAAACTATCTATACAAATTAAGCATCTGATTGCAAGATAAGTGTCTGATAGCTTGACCGGCATTTCAAAACTGTCTGATAGCTTGACCGCAGTATATAATTGCACATCAAAATACAAATCGCAAGACAAATGCACAATGGTTTCTGATACAGTCAACACATACAAATTATACATGTTTATTCTCTTTCGCTTTATTATTTATACGAAGAAAACCTAATATAAATATCTGTGGCGATTACAAATTTAAAATGACAACCCTGGTGACAGTTTGCCATGTCTTTGTAAACTGGGAATTAAACTTAACACCTATTATTAAATAACAGATAACATGTCGTATTAGAAACTTTACATTTTAAACACAAATATAATTGCACATAAAAATAAATCGCAAGACAAATGAAATTATTTCTGTTGATGTCATAACCCATATACAAAATAATGCATGTATTGTATTTATTTCTTTCGCTAATACTTGCAAATATATTGCATGTACATGTACGAACAAGAAAACCTATCAAGTTACCTGCAACTAAATGTAAACTACTTAGCCTAAAGTTACCCTATCATTAAATATGGAAAACATGTTATTACAACGACATGTTTCCGATGTTTACCACATGTACTGTAGTTTTTAATAAAGACCCTGACAATATTAAGAGTAAAACTATTTACTAGACACATTGGAAACAATGCAATAACAGTATCTTCTGAATAAAAGTACACGACAGAAAGTCGATGGCTTAACCTTGCCTTTAAGCTCTAAGATTCACGAATGCGTAGAAAGGCTCAAAAAGGCAAAACGCTAACTTATTTCCCATGACCCCGGTTTAACTAAAGCTTCTGCCCAAAAAACATTAACTACTTTCCTGAAAAATTGTAGTTTTGCCGATAAGGAAGTTTCATGTTCATATCAAATGACATTAAAATTGATATACAGTACAAACCTCCAATATAAAAATTCAATTTGAAGATATGATTAAAGCATACTGTATCGCCGATTGCACTGGTTAAATAGTACTATAAAAATAAGCACGCTTTAGCAAATATTGGTGTGATTAGCTGTTAGGCAAGCACCCTTCTATTCTGCAGTAGGTAACTTTGGCAATGTAAATTCTACAGTTTTTTTTTTTCTTCATAACCATTTAACAGTTTGATTCATCATACAATCTTCTGAAGACAGAAGCTGCTGCTACAGTGCAAATGGTACTGGAGGCAATGTCTCATTCTATGTTGAATGTTTAATTCACTGTCTGAATGTCTAATTCAAAAAGAAATACACAGATGGCTGTTTACCACAGCTCGGTTTATATTTCAGCTGAGCAAGCCGGCTACATGTTGTTTGAACACTGCCAGACAAAGTGGTTTGTTTTAATCTCTGCACTAGCCGCCAGTGCTAAAGGGCTTGTTAATATCCGTCTCTCGGGGGTGGTTAATAAGGAAGTCATCAATCCTCCATGAAAGCAGCATCAGAAGCCTTTGTACTTCATAACATGGTGAATTAAAATGTTAGAAATCACAGACTGAAATAAACAATGACTTTCCAATTATTTATTTTTTTCTCTTTTGATGCTTAATATAGAAATCCACACCCACCAATAACTCATTAAATGAAGTTTGGGGAATAGGTGGATTTATTGTGTTTAAAAAAATAACAAAAGCAACCTTGAATCCCCACATTAATAATATATTCAGATCCAACAAATGTTATTAATAATGGTTTGGCTTTTAGAAACATGTTGCTTTTTTTTTTTTGGTCCTGGTTTCTGTGCTGCACTTGAAGTACTGGTTAGGATTAACTTAGTCAACTCCTTTTAAGATCTTCTTTCTTTAGTTCTTTCAGCCTGTCTTTGTATTTCTTTCCTTCAAGCCCTGGAATCAGTCCGGTTTGTCTTCATTGGAGTCTCCATGACTGGTCACAGTACTCTTAGTGTGGTCTCACCAATGCATGATACAACCTCAACATAACCTCCTTTATTTGCACTCTACACATTTGGCTGTTCAAGCATTCCATTTGCCTTTTTGATTGCTTCCCCACAATTGCTGACAGCGAGGCGTGCCGAGTTTCTCATTCATAGGGCTGGGCAGAATTATTATTTTCACGGCAGCAGAGAGAGTCACCTCCTAGCTTTAAGGCTTTGTAATAACAAACATTTCGCAGACATTTCAGTTATCAAGACCACGCAAGGTGATAGTGTCTGATCCACTCTTGATAAATACTGAATTCCGCTTTTTATTCTAAATTATATAGTTCTGACATTCCACATGATAGTGACAAATGTGATCAGTTTCTTCAGAGCCTTCAATTGCCATGCCTCTCACGTGACGAATCAGCTGCATTGGGAGATTCAATCGGAGAGCCGGTGCAGGATATGAAAAAGGGCAGATCTCCCGGTTTTAATGGCATACCCTCAAGTTTTTTTTATTTATATTTTGTGCAATCAATTGGGACCCTTGCTGCTGCAGACGGCTACAGAGAGGGCTTCTTTTACTGCTATTATATCTGTACTGCTGAAGAAAGAAAAGGACCCCGCTCTCTCTGCTAGTTATCGCCTTCTACTGTTGATAGACGTGGAATTTAAATGATATGCCAAGGTGCTCTTTCGCAGACTTGAAATATACATGACTAAATGAATCCATCATGATTAAAACAGGATTTATTAAGACTTGGTTGGTGACAGATTGTTCACTGTATCTTTCTTGTTATACATACGGCCATGAACATTGAAACCCAGTGTGCGGTCCTTTCACTAGATGCTAAAAAAGTTTTTGATTGCCTGGAATGGAATCTCTAGTTAGTTCTACTATACATGGGATTGGGGGCAGAATTTATCAAAATGATCAATTTTATATGCAAATCCCTCTGCGATGGTGCTCACAGGTACCAGATGCTCTCCATAGTTTGCCATTTTCAGAGGCACTCGTCAGGGCTGCCCTCTCTCCCCGTTGTTGTTCACTCTTTCACTTGAGCCACTTGCACAAGCAGTTCGCCAACCTACTACTTGTATTCCTATCAGTATCAAGAATATGCAGCATCGCATATCGTGTTATACTGATGTGTTGTTATTTGTTAAAAATGTCTCCCAATCATTCCCTCACTTACTTGCTCTACTTAATGATTTCAGTGCTCTCTCAGGATATAAAATCAACTAGTCAAAATCTGCTGTTGCCACTGAATACTGCAATGACTGGTATACTTTTGCCTGCAAACACACAGGTGGTCAAGCATTTTAAATATCTTGGTGTGGAAATTCACCCATCTTCACACTAACTTTAACATGACTTTCCGACAGGTCAAGGTGGACTTAAACAGATGGATGCAGCTGCCTAACTCGTTCCAAGCCCGTATATGATAATATAAATGAATGTGCCAGTTCGACGCTCCCTCCTCCTGTCAGATACTGGGATAAACTGCAAATCGACAATCTCCAAGTTCGTATGGAGAGGAAAGCGGCCACGTCTCAAATTCTATGCATTGCATCGGGAGAAATCTTCAGGATTGTCCTTGCCAAATTTCAAATGTTATTTTTGGTCATTCGGTCATTGGCGCATGCTTATTTCAAAGCCGTATGTGCAGTTGAAAATAAATGTTATTGTTTTAAAATTAAGTGCTCGTTCGTTTCGTGAAGACAATGGCATTGAACAAAACCTCCACGAAAATAAACTAAAGTATGAGGCTTGAAACCAGACTGGGAGAAAGAGTTTGCTTTCACTGAAAACAGCAGTAAACCTGTGTCTCATCTTCAACAAATTGTACACATTGTAGCCTGTACAAGGCAAGCAGCCTCAAACATCAGGAAAACACATTTTCATCTGAATATCCTCCTGGATCAGGCTTAAGTCGGGGGCTGCTTTCAGCGTTCACTAAAGAAGCCGATTTGAATGACTCAGGCGAGTTTTATATGGCAAGCATGGAAAAAATCACACACTGGCGCTAGACTAGAAAATGCATGTTTAAATGTTTTATTGCAGGTCTAAAATTAATATTACAGGTGTTGTAATCCATTTCAAAATAAATAGTGCATTTGTCATCCACAAAGCTCTCAAAAGTATTTAATACACACAGCAGTCATACAAAAAAAAAAAAAAAAAATTATTTTTTTTAACCGAGCATTCAGATCTTCAAGGGAAGAGCTTGTCAAAAAGAATCCTTATAAAAATGTGTGTTTTTATGTAATGTTTTTTAATGAAATCAGGGCAGTTATAGTATTTTGCTTCATAATAACTGAATATATTTTATTTAAAGTGCGTAATACAGTATAAACAGAAATAATACAAAAACATCAGTGTGTTAAATTTAAAGTTTAAT
>NW_024474328.1:0-6466 GCF_017654505.1 Polyodon spathula
TTACCTAATTTAATACAATAATTTACCTTAATGCTCCAGCCACATTCCCTCGAGGGTACTAGGGAAGGGGTTTTAACCCCATCCCCACCGATTAAACATTATAAGACCGGCTTTCTCATTGGTTTAAAACAGTAAATAATAAAAAGGACGGTGTTCGACCGCCCACACATGAACACAATAACAATGCTAAGGATGGATACAGTTCTAATTTAGATTAACCAAAAATGGTGAAAACTTATTTTGGTATGAATACCTTGATAAATGTGGCCTGTTGTGTGTACAGTGTCTCTTAATGCTGTGGAGGCAGTGTGTTCCAGTGGTTAACATCCAGGACTTGTAACCAGAAGGTCACCAGTTCAAATTCCACCTCTGCCATGACAGTTACCAGTTCAAATCCCACCTCTGCCTCTGACTGACTCACTGTGCGACCCTGAGCAAGTCATTTAACCTCCTTGTGCTCCATCCTGCGGATGAGATGTTAAATCAATGCCCTATTGTAAGTGACTCTGCATAAAATGCACAGTTCACAGCCTACCACTGCTTTGTGATGGTGGTCAACTAGGAAAGGCTCTGTATAAAGATATTATATTATTCTTATCATTATCCAGCATGTCATTTCCCATGTAATGGATCAATGTGTGGATCACAGCATAGGTGCCGGCTTGCGCAGACCTTATTACGTTTCAGCTTCCCTTCTCACTAAAATATATCTTGCTGGAAAAAAATGGAAACTCCCCCTGGGAATGTCTCAGCATAAAGTATCAGGATAGCAAAAGTTAGCTATAGTGTGTTACTTGAGTTGAACTGACATTGCAGTCCATTCACTCTATAAATTGGATGCAAAAGTAATTCTAAATTACATTGCAAAAGTACATTTATTTGGGCCCTAAAGTGTACAAATCTTGGATTAAAAACAAAAACAACAACAACAACAAAAAAAAGAAATGGTGGGAAATCTTTGTTACATACAGTACTTAGTATGCATTCTAAGTAATTTAACAATAAAACAGCACTGTGTTATACACAAAGTATGGATGCATTTTATTTTGGATTATCTTTGGAATGTGTTCTCTTCTGATAAAACAAAATATGCTTCTATTTCAGTTGAAATTCCTTATTTTTTCTTCATTTCCAGGTGTTCAGTGAGGTAATAGCACAACAGTTTGTAAAAAGCACAATAAAGGTAAAACACTTCCAATTAAAGGGGTTGTGAGGAAACTGAGGTCATATTTAACAGAAAACAAATAGTAGGTAGTCATTGTTGGTTAATCAGTGTACACATCGCTAGCAGGTGGTGTTTTAACACCTTCTCTTTTAATTGCCTTCTATCTGGGCCATTCATTAGGTGTGCATTATCAATGGATGATAATGGATGGGCAGGTGGCATGTCCTCATCAATATAACCAGATTGAAGAGCTGAACCAAGAGCTGGGGATAACAGATGTTACGTTGCCCATACTTTTATTCATAAAACTAAACAACAACAATCAAGACCAGTTTCATAAATATCCAACCTTATTTCAGTAATAAAAACAGACTAAAAAAAGGGTCTAAAGCTGTTACCCTCATCACACTTTTTCCCTCTTTACTTTCCTCTTCACTGCTGAAACAATATAATGCCAGTATGTAACAGTATGACCGTCTTTGCTCATTTAACCTCTTTCTCTGCCTATGTTCTCCAGGCTGCAGATATGCTGATCTATGAAGGACCACTTGGCTGTACAGCTCACTCATCACTAGAGCTGCAGAGGCCTTTTAGTGTTCGACCTGTGACAGGCTCGCGTTTTAAGCTCAAGAGCTTGATCTTGTTCACAAACAGGCTCCTTCTAAGCTCCATGGGATTTAAACTTGAGTTAAATAGACAAAAAAACACTTACATACCACTTTTCCACTGTAGCATTTTAACCCTTGTCAGCGGCAATAATTGGGCTCACATGGAAGGCAAGGCATCAAAAAAAAAAGAAAGAAAGAAATGACACAAAACTGGTTTATATTATTATTTAAACAGTTATTTTTTTAACAAATGTTGTTTTGAAGTGATATTTCATGTATCTGTTTAAAAAAAGTGCTATCAACAGTAAATATTAAAATGCCACAAACACAAATATAAATTACATAAATATGACTGTATATTATACATATAAACTCAACACATACAAACTATAGTAAAAAACAAACAATTTGTCAACGTATCTTCGTGAGCATGACTTTTTCTTCATCAAAAAACATAATGCACAAACCAACTTGAATACATAAAAAAGCAAGATATTAACCCTGTAAAAAAATAAAATAAAATGCCAATCCATATAGCACCATTATCTAAGTGTCAAAGTCCTGCAGATGGGGGCACACTAACTCCAAATTGCCTGACATTTCTCAGGCATCCATTCTACAAGTCAACAGGGGCTGCACATTAGTGATAGTACAGTGCTGAGAAAAACTTTGTGAACCTCAATGGTAATTATGGAAATTCCATAGTTTCACTAGGATAGCCTTCTTGAATCAAAACCGTATGTTCTTAAATATCCAACAGGGTTTATATTAACCAATTTTATGTCTTTTAAAACAAAATGATGTATGAATTAGACAAACAATGAGTAATTAAGATTCATGGTATGTGAAAAAGTAAGTGAACCCCTGGTTTTATCAGCTCAATTAAGGGGATAATTAGAATCAGGTGTTTAAATAATTAGGTAGATCTTCAGGGGTGAGTTTGGGAGGCCCCACCCTATATAAAGAACAGAAACTTTGTGAGTTTGGTCTTCACCATACAGATGTGTGGAAACACGTCATGCCACGATCAAAAGAAATCTCTGAGTACCTCCGAAAAACAGTTATTGATGCTCATCAGTCTAGAAAGGGTTACAAAACTAGCGAGCTGTCCATGCAAGGAAGCCCTCAAATGTCACCAAGTTGAAGTAGTTCTGTAAGGAGGAACGGGCCTAAAATTCCTCAAAACTGATGTGAGAGACTGACCAACAGTTACAGGAAAAGCTTAGTTGAAGTCATTGCTGCTCAAGGGGGTGCCACCAGTTACTGAATCTAAAGGTTCACATACTTTTTTCACACATGGATTTTGAATGTTGAATCATTTGTGGATAAATAAATGTTGAGAAAGTATCATATTTTTGTGTCATTTGTTTTGTCAGGTTATCTTTATCTATTATTAAGACTTAGATTAAAATCTAATAATGTTTTAGGTTTGAAATATGTAACATATGAAAATCCTAAGGGGTTCACAAACTTTCTCGGCACTGTATATGAAACATGTCTTATTTTAAACTTGCAGAATAAAACATGTGGAAGGTAAGATAAATAATGTAAATAATACTGAGAACTGTAAATAATGTAGTAATCAATTTTGCACCCCCCAAAAAATGACCATGTGCACTTTGAAGTATGATAACTCCCATTTCTTGAGTATGCAATTAAAGTTTAATGTTCAGATGTATGGAACGGCCACGATCTTAAAAATGTTATGAGATAGAGAGCCTTATTTACGAAAGGGAACTAAACATTATGGTGAACCATAATTACAATTAGTATGCATGTTCATGATTTCCGTATTTATTTTTGCATTTGTATTCATTATCGTGCGAAATACTGGGCATATTATGGTGCAGACGGATTTTATTGTGCAGCACTATGGTAATCAGAATGAATATGTGATTTGTATGGTAATGCATGATAAGGTATTTAAATGAGGCACCCACTCTGAATAATGAGATTTTATTCACACAGTATTTACTAGTATGCACCTTAAAATGACAGATAATTAGTTTGTTCGGAAACCAGGCTTTAACCACTGATAGGTACACTATTTAAACCTGTTTTTGGGCTGAAATCTACCTGGTATCATGGAGGCATTACTTGCATTAAAGTTTTCATATAGAGCAGTGGAAATTACCTATTAATAACAGGTTGTATTAAGCGTGAATAAACGTGAATGAATGTTATAATTTCTTAGATTTTATTTTACAGTTCATTGTATTGGTACAAATAATAGAGTGGTTAAATAAAACTGATAAAGAGCGATTGCTTTTCAGAGCAAGACAGTTTCGCGTAGCACAATGCAGTGAGCACAGTGAGTACCTGATTATACGTAAACCACATTGAACTCTTGAAGAAGCAAGAGTCTCCTATGGTTTCTCAGGCTGCTGCTGCAAAGAAAGTTGCTGTGTCAACATCATAGATGCCTCGCCTTGTGATAATGTGTGATTTCATTAATTTTCATCATGTAGGATGGGTGAAAGTATGTCAAAACACTGACCAATCAAGTGATGAGTGGTATAAACATTTAATCCACATCATCCAGGGTGAGCAGGAAACAGTAAACGAGAAAACTCTTGTGAGCAAGCAAAAAACTACCATGAAAGCCAGTTTCTGAAAAACAGTAACAAAAAAGCTCCAAAGAATTGTTAGGATTGTCGGAAGAAACAGCAATAGTGTCCATCCTTTTTTGTAAACAAAGGAATTTGACCATAGCCACAAGGTTTCTGTGGAAAAATATTGTCAGAATCTGACCTTAACCGCAACACTTGCTGGAAAAGAACCGCCACCATCTGTTGAAAACTTAAATAGTCTTTTCACTCAACTCGGGTGTCAATGTGGGTTCAGGAGGAAGGAGGGAGAACCCAGAACAGCTTAGATTGGTGGTCAATCTGTACTGGTCAATCTCGTGGAAACAGGGTATTAGTGTCATATCTCAGCCATGGGTTTTTTTTTTTTTTTGCTGTTCCATTACTCAGTATTAACAGAATGACTGATCTCCATCGCAAAAAATAAGAGCGTGTCACATCTGCAAAGTTATTATTATTATTATTATTATTATTATTATTATTATTATATTATTATTATTATTATTATTATTATTTTCATTGATTGTTGTTGTCATTATTTTCTTGCTTATTTTCACTTATTCACATATAGTATTTATTTATTTATTTATTTAAGAATGATTTAATATTTTTTACTATACTATATTGATTTGATTGTTTCTGTCTTGTTTTCTGCCACAATTAAAGTGCCCCAGTATTTCATTAGTCAGTTGCAGTCACACACAAGTAAAACACTCAAACACATTCATCTTTGTGACAAGAGCATGTCGGGGTGTTTTAAAACATGGTAGAGTATTTAACAAAATCGATATAAAAATCTAATAAAATTCAGGCAGATACAATCCTGTTAAATAATGCATAGTTACAACTTTATATTTTAGCTGAGCTTTCTGTAAGAGCATTGAGACCCTGAAGCTATGTGTTCAGCAGTACAATAATGAATGTACGTTACAATAAAAAAAAGAAAAGGCCATTCTTCTTTCAGCAACAGAAACACAAGTGGCTGCATTTCCTGCTTCTGGATTAAGTTCAAGTTTTCCAATGCGACTAGGCTCTCTTCTGATTAGAAAGTTTGATATTTATCATGGACTCCTCTGTCTTCCATATCCAGTGAGAGTGAAACAGTACAATGGTAAACTGAAAGGAACCATTCTTTTATTCAGCAATTAACCTCATCTGAGTAAATAATACGGTGTTGTGCAATTGAGCCATTGCTGTTATGCACTGAGTTCAGAACTCGAAACGACTTCAAAGCAGCACTCCTGAAACGATGACAAGATGCTGCAGAAACAGCTTTTCATGAGGTATATAATGCAAGTATTGTATTTCATTGTACAGTAGTGAACAGAGTAAAGCTCCAGTGATATCACAGATAACGTGTCTGGATGCACTTACCTGATGGAAACCTGATCTTATTATTTTAAATTCTGAGCTTGAGGGTGATAAACAAAGCAAGGAACCACAGTCCTTAAGTATATAGCAGCTCAGCAATGTAATGCATTTTTATTAATCTCTGTCGTTTCTAATATTTCTGATGACCAGAAAGTTGGAATTTTTAAATGCAGAATGTGGGGAAAAAAACATCTATCTTTCAGAAAATTTCTCATGTCCATAATTTTAAAAATAATTATTTTCCTTTACATTGATTGCTTAAAGAGCCATGTGAT
Organism: Polyodon spathula; assembly: GCF_017654505.1. Classification (NCBI taxonomy): domain Eukaryota; kingdom Metazoa; phylum Chordata; class Actinopteri; order Acipenseriformes; family Polyodontidae; genus Polyodon; species Polyodon spathula. The sequence goes on from NW_024474328.1 coordinate 6,005, forward strand.
TATCTAAATCACACTTACCCTCAGATTTTACAGCAAGTTTATTAAATATGATCTGCAGAATGTAGAAAATCTGGAAAGAGGCACTTGGCATGGAAATGCAGTGGGCCTCATTGCACAAGGTGATATGATCTTCCCACTGAGAGCTCATCAGCTTGCAAATTATGGACATGTTCCTTGGGGTTCCATTAAACTGCCCTCTTGTCTGTCTTACTCTACATGCTGCTTTTGGCACAGTCAGGCCAAATACACAGAGTAAAATAAGACATTCTCTCTAGGCACTGGAATGTACAGATACCCCGGTTAACAACATGCTGACTAAATTACCAAAGCATGAATGTGAGCCGATGTAGCATAATATTTTTCCTATTTACTTTTTTTTTGTTAACTCTATAGGAAATGTAAGTTCACTTTTTGTAGTGATTATTGTTATCACAATTTCAGGGGTATACATTATCTTCAGTT
>NW_024474329.1:0-5512 GCF_017654505.1 Polyodon spathula
CTCTTGCCTCTCTTTTTGGCTTCCTTGGTGCTTTTACTTTTCTTTCTCACCCCCGGGCCTGGAAGAGAGGGCAGCCAGGAATGAAACTACAAGAACACAACAGCAACGAGGGCATGCAACAAAAACAACAGCTGAAAGACAGAAAGAAAAAAATATAAATCAGGAAGAGAAAGAAAGTCAACACGGAAAGAACAAATAAGTCAGGAAAAGCGTAAAAGAAAAAGAGGCAGAAAACAGGAGGGAACGTGAACCAGGAGCCCGGTGTTTGCAGGTTACCTTTCCCTTCCTTGGTTTTGGCTTTCCTGATTGCTCCAGGCTGCGCGGGCTGAGGGACGGGCGGGGACACAGCCACGGTTTCCACGGCAGCAGCCACGGCTGCGGCGGCGGCAGCAGCAGACAGGCCCTTCAACGGGTTGTTGCTGCTGAACTCGCGCCACTTCGCCCCCAGGACCGTCATCATCTTAGACATAGGGATCTTGGGGTTCTTCTTGGCAATGAGAGGCCTGGGGGGGCAGAGCAGAGGGACTGGGCACTGGAGAGCATGCTTTCACTGTGGGGAAACTATTATAAGGGAGTCCTGGTGTTTAGTTGACCCAATTAACCCTCCCACCATTCCGAACCCTGAACCCTGTGCTTCTCACCTCAGGAACTGGCTGAATGCTTTGTAGTTTGTCAGAGTGTGGTAGTCCTCCTCTGTGAAGCCATAGTCCACGTTCTCCAGCCCCCACTCCTCCATCAGCTGAGCCGAGGACTTGGGCTCCTGAAGGACAGTTTCACAGCGGAGATTAAAAGAAACACGGTCACACCTTTTTATTAATGCACCACTTTTAGTGGGCTCAGAATCTTTTGGCTCTTCAGGATACTGAAACACATCAGATTCTACATCAACAAATGCATTATTGAACTGCTGCTGTGGGTCACATGGTCTGATTGCAGCTAGACCACTGGAGGGAGTTTGAACTACAAGAGGTTTCCTTTCCACTCTTGCGGCTGTCCGAGTAGAAAAGGGCCTGGGAGAATATTGCTAGGCCTGATAAGAGTTTAAGAAATCAAAAAGCACTCCTTTAAGAATTTGGTGAAATACAGTAATGTGCAAATGTATCAGAACACCTCAAGATTTGTCATTTATGGCGCTTTGCACACGTGCAAATTATTATATTTCTACAGAAATGAGCTATTCATTTTTTGCTAACTCATCTTGCACAACGCTAATTCAAAACTAAAAACACAGCTATGCCTGAAAGCACCTTTAATGCTAGAGTTTAGCCTGGCCACCTTTGGCATCAATAAGAGCTGTGTGGCACTGCGTCTGTGTACTTTCTCAAAATCTCTGGTGTCACTGAAGTCGACTTTACTTGAAGCTGCATCCACACACTTTCTTTTGTCAGGCATGGAGTCCAGTAGCCCACAGGGGTGCTGTAATAAACGTGCGCAGTTCTGTAATGACAAGACCCCTCCCCTCACCTTGAGCCCCACATCCTCCTCCTCCTCCTCTTCCTCCTCCTCCTCCTCGTCTTTCTTTTTCCGCTTGGTCTTCTTCTCCTTCTTCTCCCTTGGTTTCTTCTTCTTCTTCTTGATGGGGGAGTAGTCACTGCCCTCGCTCTCCGACCTGTCCCCCTGCAGCTCTTTGAGACACACGGGCGCCGCCTCTTCCTCACTACCGCCCCCCTGTGGACACACACACATTCACGCACAGAACAAAAACCCCAGCCTGCTTCACAGCTCTTTAGAAACGTCCAGCGTTTCCTTTGCGTTGATTTGCCTTGTGCATTGAACACAGTGAATCTGTGAATGGGAGCATTAATATACAACTATGTATATTAGGCTGAACTAAACTAGCTTTTTAATGCGGAGAAGGATTGTCAGGTTGGGAATAAGGCACACTGTGTTGCAGTTTGAATCATTCTAAGTTCAGCACTATTACAATACTGGTACTTGTGATACACACTGTTAACAGAGTGAAAGTTACTTTTTGAAATGGTGTTTGTGAAACGCTCCAATAAGCTCCAGGCTTCAGATAAAGCAAAAAAAATATATAATAATAATAATAATAATAATAATAATAATATAATAGCGACCATTCCGAGGGGAATTACATTCGTAATTGGGATTAAAACCAAGGATGGGGCTCTTGTAGTTGGGACTGTCTTTTTTTGGTTTTTTTTTTAATGTGTGCTTATCTGAAATGAAATTTATCTAAGAAAAACAGACATGAATTAATGAGTGCCTAGCAGAGTGCATCTATTAAAATGCATAATAAGCATGCTGCATAACCATGCGGAACAGGACAGGGCTAGCGATGCTTTAACAAAATGTTTTACCAAATTACACATGATTAAACTGTGCCAATATGCCACTGTTTAGATAGTGTGTGATAATAATAATAATAATAATAATAATAATAATAATAAAAATAATAATAATAAATAAATTATTATACTGAATACAGGGTCTGTCTGCTAGATACTCGTTTAAATGTTATTAAATTCCGCACACTCCATTTGACACGGTGTTGCCTGGCAACCGTTCTGGAACGTTTAGTGTATTCAAGACACTGTATTATCTTCACAGGTCTCTGTGCTCCATAGTGTAATAATATAATAATAATAATAATAATTCTGCAGGTATTACCCATGCTTTGTTTCATAATAAAACACTGGAATGTTTGTGGCCGTGCTCTGGGCTGCTGTGCTCAGGTAGGAGTGTACAGCGCAGACCCTGCCAGATTCACAGGGCTGCTGTGCTCAGGTAGGAGTGTACAGCGCAGACCCTGCCAGATTCACAGAGCTGCTGTGCTCAGGTAGGAGTGTACAGCGCAGACCCTGCCAGATTCACAGGGCTGCTGTGCTCAGGTAGGAGTGTACAGCGCAGACCCTGCCAGATTCACAGGGCTGCTGTGCTCAGGTAGGAGTGTACAGCGCAGACCCTGCCAGATTCACAGAGCTGCTGTGCTCAGGTAGGAGTGTACAGCGCAGACCCTGCCAGATTCACAGAGCTGCTGTGCTCAGGTAGGAGTGTACAGCGCAGACCCTGCCAGATTCACAGGGCTGCTGTGCTCAGGTAGGAGTGTACAGCGCAGACCCTGCCAGATTCACAGAGCTGCTGTGCTCAGGTAGGAGTGTACAGCGCAGACCCTGCCAGATTCACAGAGCTGCTGTGCTCAGGTAGGAGTGTACAGCGCAGACCCTGCCAGATTCACAGAGCTGCTGTGCTCAGGTAGGAGTGTACAGCGCAGACCCTGCCAGATTCACAGAGCTGCTGTGCTCAGGTAGGAGTGTACAGCGCAGACCCTGCCAGATTCACAGGGCTGCTGTGCTCAGGTAGGAGTGTACAGCGCAGACCCTGCCAGATTCACAGGGCTGCTGTGCTCAGGTAGGAGTGTACAGCGCAGACCCTGCCAGATTCACAGGGCTGCTGTGCTCAGGTAGGAGTGTACAGCGCAGACCCTGCCAGATTCACAGGGCTGCTGTGCTCAGGTAGGAGTGTACAGCGCAGACCCTGCCAGATTCACAGGGCTGCTGTGCTCAGGTAGGAGTGTACAGCGCAGACCCTGCCAGATTCACAGAGCTGCTGTGCTCAGGTAGGAGTGTACAGCGCAGACCCTGCCAGATTCACAGGGCTGCTGTGCTCAGGTAGGAGTGTACAGCGCAGACCCTGCCAGATTCACAGGGCCGCTGTGCTCAGGTAGGAGTGTACAGCGCAGACCCTGCCAGATTCACAGGGCTGCTGTGCTCAGGTAGGAGTGTACAGCGCAGACCCTGCCAGATTCACAGAGCTGCTGTGCTCAGGTAGGAGTGTACAGCGCAGACCCTGCCAGATTCACAGGGCTGCTGTGCTCAGGTAGGAGTGTACAGCGCAGACCCTGCCAGATTCACAGGGCTGCTGTGCTCAGGTAGGAGGGTACAGCGCAGACCCTGCCAGATTCACAGGGCTGCTGTGCTCAGGTAGGAGTGTACAGCGCAGACCCTGCCAGATTCACAGGGCTGCTGTGCTCAGGTAGGAGTGTACAGCGCAGACCCTGCCAGATTCACAGGGCTGCTGTGCTCAGGTAGGAGTGTACAGCGCAGACCCTGCCAGATTCACAGAGCTGCTGTGCTCAGGTAGGAGTGTACAGCGCAGACCCTGCCAGATTCACAGGGCTGCTGTGCTCAGGTAGGAGTGTACAGCGCAGACCCTGCCAGATTCACAGGGCTGCTGTGCTCAGGTAGGAGTGTACAGCGCAGACCCTGCCAGATTCACAGAGCTGCTGTGCTCAGGTAGGAGTGTACAGCGCAGACCCTGCCAGATTCACAGGGCTGCTGTGCTCAGGTAGGAGTGTACAGCGCAGACCCTGCCAGATTCACAGAGCCGCTGTGCTCAGGTAGGAGTGTACAGCGCAGACCCTGCCAGATTCACAGGGCTGCTGTGCTCAGGTAGGAGTGTACAGCGCAGACCCTGCCAGATTCACAGAGCCGCTGTGCTCAGGTAGGAGTGTACAGCGCAGACCCTGCCAGATTCACAGAGCTGCTGTGCTCAGGTAGGAGTGTACAGCGCAGACCCTGACAGATTCACAGGGCTGCTGTGCTCAGGTAGGAGTGTACAGCGCAGACCCTGCCAGATTCACAGAGCTGCTGTGCTCAGGTAGGAGTGTACAGCGCAGACCCTGCCAGATTCACAGGGCTGCTGTGCTCAGGTAGGAGTGTACAGCGCAGACCCTGCCAGATTCACAGGGCTGCTGTGCTCAGGTAGGAGTGTACAGCGCAGACCCTGCCAGATTCACAGCAACGGCAACAGCAGCAGCAGCAGCAGGAGGAGCCAGGCGAGCACTTTCTCATCAAGCAGCCCATCTGCGTTGCTATGGTTACTGGACTGTACAGTGCCTGGACTTTTCCGCCCGCAGCCAATGAGAGCGCAGCATCCAATCAGATGCGTTTGCATAACGAGCTTGTTATGTGGCCAGCCATCATAGAAAGCGGCTCTACTCTACAGCACGTCTAGACAACAAGTGGGGGGGGGGGGTGGGGGGGGGGCCCGCAGCACCTCATCTCACTCACAATACAATAGAGATGGAAATATGAATCGTTTGAGGGAGTGTGCTGCAGTGCAGACTAAGACAATTAAAATAGGACTCGCTATCTGAATGCACATTGACGAAAGGCATAGAAATTATAGGGTTGTGTTTATCCAGCATTGGCATACCAGTAAGGAAAGCCAATGGCATCACTGGCATTGCTTTTTATACTGAATTATATTCCATCAGGGTTCTGGTGACATTGTAAACCGAGAGAGCACACCCCACTGACACTCCAGTTGGTTTATATCCCCCAATGATCACTTTCAGTTTAGCCCGTCAATACAGTACAAAACTGCCCTATTATAACTGCGCTGTTTATGTCCCACTGTGTGAAGCCATATCTTCCACCTGTGTCTCGCCTCCCTTGAAAAACAGGGTCTGTGCAGAAAGGGACGGGGTTCACGTTTAACACAGTGCAGCTGGCAATGGCAGGAGTGCATTCCACTGCTTTCTCAAATC
>NW_024474330.1:0-1585 GCF_017654505.1 Polyodon spathula
TCGCCTGACCACAGGGCTGCCTGCTCTGCTGTACTCCACTCACTGCTTCTGAAAGGGTAGGTGAGGAGTACACTGGAGTCACCAGAGCACGCCACCTACTGGTGCCTTGTGTAATGCATGCTGCTGGCAATCAATTAGCATGCCTTGTGTTCTCGTGCTGAGTTCACCAAAGCAGAATCGCACACACTGTAACTCTGTCACTGATATGCACTGCTGTTCTTTCAAGGCAGGGAAGTGCTTGAGAAGCCAGACACCACCTCGACATTACTGGCTGCTTATTCAAGGTACCTCCCTCATTCGCTTGTATGGAACAATACTGCAAGTGGCTGGTAAAAGCAGGTGGCCAATCACAAGAGATTATTATTGGAAAGATTTAATCTTCTACCACGTTACAATGCAAACAAAAAAAACAAGCCGCTGTTTGCTCTGAGCGTCCAGATGTTGTAAGTTAACACATTTTAAAAGTTCAGCTGTTGGGGGCTGCTTCAGTGAGAAAGGTCAGCTGAATAATACTGTGCGGATTCCCCCTCTGCAGGACTGCACTGCTTCACAGGCCCCTGCAGAAATCCAAGCTTAAATAACCAGCCACTGACTCGAGCTGCAGGTCAACAGCAAGATTTATTCACTGGAGTGGCAGGAGCGGCGTCCGAGGTGAAGCCGAGGTCAATATTTACCACAGAGTGCAACAGATCTCACTGCTGACAAGCGAGCGAGAGGAATCGATGTGCGTCTCAGTGTGTGCGTGTGTATCTCAGTGTGTGTGCGTGTCTGTCTCAGTTTGTGCGCGTGTGTGTGTGTGTGAGTCTGCGTTAGTGTCTCAGTGTGTGTGTGTGTGTGTGTGTGCGTGTATCTCAGTGTAATCCTAACACAAAAGTTCTGAATGTTTAACTTATTAAATGTAAACTAATACTAATAATACTCCTGCTACTGATATGAATACTAATCACAGTAATTGATTATCAGCATCACTGCCGTGGGTTTATGCTATTGAACTGCTTGAAATGACTCTCAGTAAGAGAAGTGTCAGCACATCATCACCTCCTTCTTCCTCTTGCTCAGCTGGGTGGTTTTGCCCTGCTTGGGTTTGCACGGCTTCTTCTTCTTGGGCTGCTGTTTGACGGGGTCGTCCTCTCTGAAGAATCCCTGGAGAGCCGCGAGGGGCACAGGCGCTAGCTCTGCTTCCTCCTCCTCCTCCTCCTCCTCGTCTGGGGAAACAACAATGGCAGAGAAATGAGCGAGCGGGCCAGGGGCACTGTAGGGGTGCAGCGATACACTGATTTCACAGGACCCCCAGCGAGCGGGCCAGGGGCACTGTAGGGGTGCAGCGATACACTGATCTCACAGGGCCCCCAGCGAGCGGGCCAGGGGCACTGTAGGGGTGCAGCAATACACTGATTTCACAGGACCCCCAGCGAGCAGGCCAGGGGCACTGTAGGGGTGCAGCGATACACTGATTTCACAGGACCCCCAGCGAGCGGGCCAGGGGCACTGTAGGGGTGCAGCGATACACTGATTTCACAGGACCCCCAGCGAGCGGGCCAGGGGCACTGTAGGGGTGCAGCGATACACTGATTTCACAGGACCC
>NW_024474331.1:0-1673 GCF_017654505.1 Polyodon spathula
CTTTCCTAAGCCCACTTCATTTGTAGCTGTGTGTCCTCTGTTCCTGGTTTCTGTGCTGCTCTTAAAGCACTGGATAACATTAACTCTGTCCGCTGCTTTAATGCTCATGCCCTGATTTTTGTCCTATATGAAATGCACAGACAGCACACCCCGTTCCATCATATGGGAATGTTATGATTCACATCAAAAAGCCTCCTCCCTACACCTTGGACCATAGGCACCCCAGTGCTGTCCAGTGTACAGGGCTGCTCTGTTCCCCTCTCCCCAGCAGCTGCGCAGATGTCTTGGATCCCAGTTCCTTTTATCATGATTCACTCGGAGAGAATGAGCCGCAGCTGCACCTTCATAAATTCTCATTCTCCTGGAAAAAAAAAAAAAACACCCACAGCGTTAAGTGAGAACGCGTCCTAATAAACCCCCTATTTTTTCATTACAAAACGTTCGCTGCTGGCATCACATCAGAACCCCCTCACCCTTCCATCCACTCCAATCTGTGAAGGAGGCTCAGCTGTTCCTCTTCTCCAGTAGCCTGGGAAAATGCAGCTTTTATACCACTGAAACCCGAGTCTTCTGCCCCCTCTCATATTTTGCTGGTGACTCTCTTAGAAGAAGGATCTCTTGGTACCAGGAGACTTAAAAGAACAAGGAGAAAAGCGGCGATTCCTTTCGGTTTGATTGATGAGGCTCTGCTGTCTCTTTCTGGGCTCTTTGCACTGGCTTTGCTTTAGCTGTAAAACCCTGAACGCTACACAACAGCGAATAATAACACGAATATCCCAGAGTATCAGATACTCTCGCCCGGTCAGTCAGGTCACGCACAGCCATGGTGGAGCTCAGCTGGGATGAGAGAACCAGGCAGGCAGGCTGGGTCTCACTATGCACCCCTGCCTCACAACAAGAGCACCTCTCTGCTCGGGGTTTCTTTGATGAACGCAGCTGTAATTGTAGCACAGTATTTCATGTTAGATTTCGAAATGTCACATTTTAAAGTTTTTGTCAGCAACTACAGAGCGCTGTGTAATTCAACATCTTAACGTGACATTATTCAGCAGGGTTCATTCGACTTTATGAAGCAAAATGATTTCATTCATATATCTCCCATAATCGTCTTGCGAACGGGCCCCCAGCTGCACACTCTCGTAAACTACAATGCCACAGCGCTGCAGGAATCTTATAGGATTTGAGGTTCTTCTAGGATGCGGTTGGCAGCGACTGCTGTCCGATGTTGGGAAGACAACGGCTTCAGAGGACTTTGAGGTCTCATGAAATACGTCGCTGAATAAACATTTGAAATGTTAAAAATGTAAACTAATAATAATAATAATAATAAAAAATATAAAAATAAATATTATTATCCTATAATAATAAATCGTGTATTATTCTTTCTTCCTGAAGAGGCGCCCTGTGTTGTTTGTGTCTGTGAGGGGCAGAGCGCTGTCTGTCTGAGCCGGTGCTGGTCAGGGATGTGTCAACGAGAGATGAGTCCTTGACAGTCTTTAATGAAAAAACTGATTACAGGAAGACAGCTATTCGTTATCTTTAATCGAGACAACAAATGAGACACGTCTTAACAGCTGTGAAATGCCAGCTAACAGAAACTCGTCCCGACAATGCACAGTCCAGACAGGTAATGATATCTATATATTATAATATAGAGAGGAAGAGAGAGAGAG
>NW_024474332.1:0-2245 GCF_017654505.1 Polyodon spathula
ATACGGTTTTTAAACAGTGTTATTCTTACTATCATTTTGTCTATCATTTTCGACCTCTGCAACTTTGGAACCGATGGCTCCGGCTGCTTCGGGTTCATCCTGCTCTGCCTGGCCTTCAGAATCGATTTTATTTTTGTATTAGTGATCATCTGAACACTTTGCTACCGTAACGTGCATTTAAAACCTTTATAAAATCTGCGTACCCTTGTAATCTTTCAGTCCTCAGTTATTTACTTGTTTGTCTCAGATGCACGTCTTCATCCTGGAGCTGCCACGAGCTGCCTTATTTGCTTGAGACAAACTGAAAGCATTTTCTTACAGCCAACTGAAGTCCACATAGCAACCATTTCCAAAGGTGAGGTCAGATATTTACATTAGTTTTTTAAAATAATAAATAAATGTTATGTAATTTAAATTTTATTCATCAAATATATAGCCTGAATAAATGTTATGTTTTGACAAATCTTTCAGTATTGTGCTAACTTATTTTGATTTTGATTTGTTACAATTTTTTTTCTCAAGTTTTACAAAGGCAAAGGGGTATCACTAGACAAAGACAAGTGGGCATTTATAAAACAGCAGGAAACAGATTCAAAGTTTTGCAAGTTATTGGCTGTTGCAATTTGGGGGTCACTTGCACTGAAAGACAGAAATGTCACTGGAGGAAAATGGAATGCAAAAGACAATAAAACCAGAAAGTTGATGCTATCAAAGGTATGTGTTGATAAAAAAAAAAAAAAAAAAAAAAAAAAGAAAATCAGATTTGCAAACATTTCATGTTTTCACCACAACAAAATAGACGGTAGGGTTTATACACGGTGTATATTATGAAATGGTATTTTAATGCATTTTTTTCTTTTGAATTTTTTTTAATAACTTTTTTTCTAAATCTTAAGGACTGAATCAACTCTAACTTTACCAAGCCTTGTGATTGATACACTAACTATACCATGTGATATATACAATGATATATATTATAAATTTACTATATATATATATATATATATATATATATATATATATATATATATATATATATATATCGATATATAGTCAAACTTTAGTTTACAACATTCCTGATATATAATGTGCACTCTGATATAATGTACCTGTCTCGCTCAAGGATAAACTCTACATTATCAGTGAAATCAAAAAGGGACAAAAGCGGGCACAGTTATATAGTAAACTGGGGTTGTCCAAAAGCACAGTGAATACGATATGGAAAAGTCGGGAGAAAATCCAGTCCGTGATTGATTCTTCAGTATGTGCACCTGCCTGTAAACGGTTGCGCACTTCGATGTACGCTGAATTAGAAGACACGCTTCTCAAGTGGTTTAAACAAGAAAGAGATGCATTAGTACACACAAGTGCTTGATGTTGTTAAATGTTTTGAGATGAGCCAACCAAGTAGAGATCAGTTCATGGACTCAGTAGTTAAACTTGAAGAGCTAAAGTTTAAAAAGAAGCAGTCGCTGCAGCAGACATCTATGAAAGATTTCCTAAACAAGTAACATACAACATGCGGTTTGTATGGTAAAGTGTACTGTATTGTGTTTATTACTGTATACCTGTATTTAGTATGTTTTTTGGGTTTTGTTGTTTCTATACAGTAATTTATTACTGTACAGTTTTGATACAGAACACAAGGTATACAATGTGCTCAATTTATTTTTGAGCACAAATGTCTGCATTGTCAAAAAACTTTTATTTTTGTTTGTTTTTTCTGGTTCACTTTATACATGCCATTTTGCTTGTATCTCATGCCAAAAAAGTTACATTACGTACTTACCGGTATATTATATCCGTTGTTTAGGAGCGGAGTAGAGCTGGTTTAAAAAAGTCACTGGTCTTGCTTTTGAGTTTTTTTTTTAATTTGTAACTGGTTTCTCATTCAGACTGCCAAGCGAGGGTTAAGTTTGCTTTCTGATTGCTTGTCCCTGGTTTCCAAAGCAGTGACAGTGTCTCTGAGTTGACGAACTCCACAAAGATTTGTGCTGCGTATTTTGATCTCTGGTGTCCTAGGAAATAAGCTGATAAAGATCTAGAATTTAAAGGAGAGGTTCCATTGTTTCTAATGTCTATGAGCTTAGACTGGGAAATAAGTGGATTGAGCCTAGGAAATAAATTGATCGGATATGTTAACAAACAATAAATAATTAAAAAATAATTTTGTAAGTATAATTTATATAAATGAATAGACTGAATGTCTTCTACAGTATGACACTAGATAAGAGAATGTGAATAT
>NW_024474333.1:0-1581 GCF_017654505.1 Polyodon spathula
CGCTGTAGATCAGATATATTTGCCTAACAAAATAAATAATTTTGTAAGTAATTTTTATTAATAACTAGATTGGATATATTCAACAGAATGATGCTAGATAATGGAATGTAAATATCGCTTTAATATATATTAGCAACAAATACATAATTTAAAATGAAATTTGTAAGTAGCCTGTGCTATATATGTGCATTTCTGTTTGTGTAACAAATGTTAACTAGCTAAATGTGTTACATATTAATGTTATTTTGCATTTCTGTTTTGGGAAGGTATGTGAGCAGTTTTCCAAAAGTTAAGCATGAGTTGTCGTGGAAAAAATTCAGATCCATACTGCGATTACTAACTAGGCCACGGTGCACATAAGTCACATAATGTACTTGAAAAATGTTGTTTATACAGTATTATGATTTTGTATTATGTGCTTTGTTTCATTTATTTACAGTACTTTGTATAATTGGGACAGAAAACGATCAGGAGACTGGTTATCGTCATGCATGTATTTCAGTTACAAGTTTGGGAAGAAACAATACAGTAATCCCTCGCTATATGAGATTTCAATTATACGAGACACATAAATGAATACCTGTTTTTCATTTAAGAAGCATATTTTCACTCTTACGAGAAGGTAGCTCGCGAAGTGGCCAATCATATTGCGTCTGCGCAAGGCGTACGTCACAGCATTCACCACCGCCATGTGTAGCGGAGGTCAGTTGCTTCTGCTATCTCTTCTTTAAGTGCTTTTTTAAAATTTCTGTTTTATATTTAATATTCTCTTAATTTTATTTTTCATAACTGTGTGTTATTTATTGTTAGCGTTTTTACAACTTCATTAATATTTACGTACGTTTTCTAACACTATGATAAGCGCATGAAAGGAAACTGTCAGCCCCAGTCTTTGTTTGTGGAGGGACTCATGCATACCGCAAGAGATTGTTTGTCATTTACTTAACAACTTTAGGCTAATTTCATTAATAATTGATATAGAATTTCAGTGATTTCATATTTAGATACCGTTCTATCCTTTGTTAAGGGGAATTTTGGGCTCTGGAACCAATCAAAGATGATAACATGGGAACCAATGGGGATTTCATTTCTGTTATGAGATCGCATAACGAGGGATTACTGTACATTAATTAAACTAAAGAGTTAACGTCTTTGCTAAACCGTGGTAAATACCTGTAGCTCAATGCCAACCAAGAAAGCTATTATAAGAAAGAGAGATCATACAGTGTATGTAGGCTACTGTTATCAGCATGATTTTAAAAATGGTAAATTCCTGTAGTGCAACAACCATATAGGACATAACGAGCAATCCTGTCTACCTAGGCATACATTTTTAATTTCTGTGTTTGTCCTATCTACAGAGGATTTGACAGGGTCGGTTGTAAGACTATATCTTTTTATATAATTGTCACGTTTATGAAGAATATGGCATTTATGTTAATGTATTGTGAGCAAACAACATTCCCAATTCCCAACCTCAGTACACGACACAATTCCTTTCTAAAAAAAAAAAAAAATAATAAAAAAAATAAACAAACTTTCGTTTGGCTGTTTGTGGTTAATTTTCTTCGCCCTATCCTG
>NW_024474334.1:0-4610 GCF_017654505.1 Polyodon spathula
ATTTAAACCTAGAACCTTTTTTAAATAAACAGAATTGTATGTGTAACAGTAAATGTTAATGCTTAAGACATGCAGACAAAACAATACTGTAGATATATATACAGTACCAGTCACGTTTGAGTACACCTGCTTGAAACCAGGTTTTTCATGATTATCTATGCTTTTAACTGTGTAAACTTGTCTATAAACACTTAATATCACATTATATGATACATGTACTTATATAAGCTGATAGTCATAAGTGAATTGCATTCAAAAATTTAATTTTTAAATGAAAATGTAAATCTTGTCAATTTCAATGAAATGGTCACCCAAAGCAAGGGGATTTCAGTCTGAAGCCCAAGTCAGTTAAAAGTCTGAAATGTGTATAACATGGTGTTAGAACACTGGCCTAAGTATAAAAGTGTCTTTGTTAGATGTTCTCTGAGTTAACTAGCATGTTACCTAATTAACCTTTTGTCACCAATTATTGTTAACAGGTGCAGGTCCATGATTACTATAAATATAGGTAGCATAGGCACAAGTTTATCATTCCTGAATGTAAGGGAGCAGAAAATGGCAAAATACGCTCAGTTAAGCAAAGTAAAAAGTCTGTAATTACTTTAAGAAATGAAGGTCAATCTTTAAGACAAATCGCAAGAACTTTGCAAGTGTCTGTAACTGCTGTGGCCAAGACCATCAAACGATTTGAAGAAACTGGCACTCATGAGGACCGAACAAGGTCAGGCAGGCCAAGGGTGACCTCAGAATCAGAGAAGTCTGCGAAACCGGCGATTAACTGCCCCTGAAATACAAGCTCAGCTAATTGCTACTAGAAGTACAGATGTTTCAACGTCAACTGTTCAGAGGAGATTATGTGAAGCTGGCCTAACTGGAAGAATTGCTGCAAAGAAACCATTGTTAAGAGTGCAGAATAAGAGGAAGAGACTTGCTTGGGCCAAAAAACACAGAAACTGGACGTTTGAGGAGTGGAAGTCGGTCTTATGGAACGATGAGTCAAAATTTGAAATATTTGGGTCCAACCGCCAAGAATTTGTAAGATGCAGAGAGGGTGACCCCATGAGTTCTGCATGTGTGGTTCCCACTGTCAAGCATGGAGGAGGCAGTGTCATGGTCTGGGGTTAATTTGCTGGTGACAGAGTTGGTGATCTTTACCAAGTCCATGGCAAGCTCAACCAGCATGGCTATCATAGCATACTTCAGAGGCATGCCATTCCATCAGGATTATGGCTAATTGGGCAGTCCTTCATTCTTCAGCAAGATAATGACCGGAAACACACCTCAGAGTTGTGCAAGAACTATCTGGCGAAGAAGGAAAGAGAAGGACAACTCAATCTAATGACCTGGCCTGCCCAGTCTCCAGACCTCAATCCCATAGAACTTGTATGGGACGAACTGGACAGAAGAGTCCAAGCAAAGCTACCCACAAGTGCCATACCTCTCTGGGAACTGCTGCAGAAGAGCTGGGAAGACATGTTGGGTGATTTCCTGCTGAAACTTGTTAACCGAATGCCTCATGTTTGTGAGGAGATAGAAAAAAGTGACATTAATAAACAAATTATGAAAGGACATTGAGACAAAATAATCTAAGATTAACTACTCAGGTGTGTGGAGAATGTACTGTTATGATAATGAAGTTAGATATCTGTAAACATTCCAAGGTGCTTAGGAACTATAGTATGTCTGCAGTGCTACCCCATTATAAGGCAACCATATAGCACGGAACTGGTTATAAAAGGCTGGCGTTTCTTGCAACTGGAATAAATATATAGTGCTCCCTCGTTATAAGGCTGTCGGTTATAATGTGCCCCGGATATAACGCTCCTACAGCATGTCCCCCAATTCCCTATACTAGTGATTCATGCAATATTTCAACAGTAAATACAGTACCGGTGTACAAACTGTAAACTTCTCAGTCTAACTTCCGTTTCTTTGTCCGTTCAGTATCTGAACTAAAGAGAAGCTGCACTGGCACTTAATATAACACAGACATCTTATTCAGCATTTGTTTTATAACTAAATAAATATTAGGCCTATTACGTTATCGTTCCTAATGTATTTACTTTTTTGCTGCAAGAGGAGCTGCGGCTTTCTCTGGGAGGCGAGGTGCTTCAGCCCCGCTCCAGCAGCTGAACCTGGTGCGAGCCCATTCCCTCTTCCCCTCTCCTGACCTTTTCATCTTCTTGCACTTGGATTGCTTGTCTGTCGCAGAGGGGGTTATTTCATTTTGCATTTTAGTAACGTGTGTTGTGCCCCTCACCCCACCCCAATTCCCCGTTTATAAAGTTCTTAGGTTATAACGCTCATATTGTGTGTCCCGCGAGACCCGCGTTATTGTGAGGGAACAGTGTATTGTTTTTTTAACAAATGCATGTAGGATTATTTTAGTTGCGAAAACTTACACTTAAAAACACAACTTTACGGTGTTTGTTTTTTGTAGCCTACAATGTTATCATAGCAATTGTGTGCTATTAAGGATGATCAACACTACGTCACTACAAAGCTTGCGCTGTTTTGTTTTCAAAAGGTTAGTGTAACAAAACAATGAATGTTTAAACAAGTATGAAACTATGAAGGTGCACCTACTCCTTAGATTAGAATGTCAGGTTTATTTATAGTAGACACAGCATTTATTACAAGTATAAATCAGTAATGTATTTAGCAGGTCTTTGGTCAGAGCTCTGACATTCGTTTATGGAAGGTAGTTTGGGAGCAAGAATGCGAATGTATTCATAATGCAGAACACAGATAAGGCAGTCTCATAGTTGTGAACTTCGATCACCGCGTTTATAATGGGGTAGAACTGTATTGCACGTATTGAAGATTGCTAAAACTAATTTATCATCTTTGTATGTATTTTTATAGATCATTCTTAGTTTTGCGTCCTGCATGCATTACTTTACATTTATTGCAACAATGTGTGCATTGTGGTGTAAGCAAGACTAGTAGTTTTTAGAATTTGGTGTCCCTAACCTTTTGTTAAATTATAAGTATCCAAGATCCAATTTAGTGTTTAGTTTTTTTCTGACATTAGTATCATGCTATTGAAGCTCTGGAATAACATAACCTCACAATCAAATACACACTGTCTCTTGCAGGGCACAGAGGAAATATGTGATGTCATCAGGCTGTTGTTGGGGGGGGGGGGGGGAAATCCTATATAGAGCCGTGGAAGATTTTGAAGATCAAGAAAGGATGTGCTTACCCTTTTCTTATGTTGTGGACGGACCCATGTCAACATTTCTATGGTTTTTATTTACTGGTACAGAATATTTAAAGTTACTTCAACATTTCTGTATTGATTTAATACTATTTAAATTCAGTGTAATAATCAACAATTTGTATTGAGTTTGAAATAAATGTGATTAAATCAACAATAGGGTTGTCTCCTCTGTGTTTGTGAAGGTTAATCTTTTGTTCTAGTATACTGTAGTGTTTAAAGTATTAAGTTGACGTGTGAAAACAAGTGTAATTGTTTCAATTATAAAATTGTGCGATACTGTTTAAGAAAAAAACTGAATACAAGAAACAACGACAGATACAAAGTTAAATAAGATAAATAAATGATATTTAAAGGTTTAATTTAAACTATGTACAGATGCTACTGAAGATATTATTTAACTTGCTAATATTAACAAGACTACACACATTTTGCTTTCGTTTAGAAATTACTTGGTAAGTTTGTGATCTGTTTTAAATGGCAGTTATGTTTGGAAATTATACTGCACAACTCTTATTTATTTTCTCTTTGAGACTGTGTGGAAGGGGTGTGGGTAATTCACTGACTAGGAGACAGACAGGTGTAATTGAAAACACCACACAGGTGCCCAGTTTTATTTTTGACAGTTCTTACTTTTTCCGGCAGAGGGCACTGTTGACTGTGGGCTGCCTATCAACGGTGATAGACAGCACCACGGAAATACCACAGCTGGTACGCGAACAGCAAGTGCACTCGCAGGTGCTCAAAGAAATAATAATGAAAACAGAAGGCGAAAAGAACAATGGAAAAATAAAACAGTAATAAAACTACAAATAAAAGGTGCTCCACTCGGCAGCGTTATCCCGGTTGCCGCTACCCGCATGACCCGGATCACCGTCCTACTTTAAGTAGAGCTAGCCTGCTCTTTTACAATACGCCGGGGTCTGCCCAAGGGTTCCCCGCTCTCTCTGTCTCGCTGTGAAACACTTTTTGTTTCACCTGATTCCCGGTCCTGAATCAGAGCTTCCGCACTCTCAGTGCGTCTAAGTGGGCAGACCTGAGGAGACAGCAGAGCGTTACTTTATAGGACCAACAATCACCCAAGACTCGCCTCTCAGCCATTCAGAGAGGGGTAAAGTCCACACACCCACTTTCACGATTGCCGCCCTCTTCCTGCAGCACTGTGAACACGCCAGCAGAGTCAGCACAGATCTCTCCCTGCTACAGACTGCTAAAGATATTTCTTCAAACTTGTTGATGTATGCCCTATTTTGAACTGAATTGTGTTTTTTTTAAGTTAAAATCATTTGTGATAGATTGAGATGAAAAATAACACCGTGTAACATTTTTTTTTTTTTTTGTTCCTGGGTAGTAAGTGTTATTTCCTAATTGCTTGTGCCTCAAAAGTATA
>NW_024474335.1:0-1319 GCF_017654505.1 Polyodon spathula
GAAAATGGCTATTATTCCCCACAAACTTTGCTTTTGTGACCAGGACAGTGATATTTTGAAATATCACTATTTCCAATGGGAAAACAGGCAAATGTGTGCCCTTTCATTCACATAGTTAGAAAAAAACAACATATGAATCCAAATTAACATGTATTTGTACTAAAGTAATACAAAAATGACTACAAAAGATTTAGAAGTGAATAGTTTTTCGAGATTTATGATTATGCTGTATTTACAGTATATTGGAATTTGGGAGAAATGTTGTCAGTAGTTTATAGAATAAAACAAAAATGTTCATTTTACCCAAACGCATACCTATAATAGTAAAACCAGAGAAACTGATAATTTTGCAGTGGTCTCTTAATTTTTTCCAGAGCTATATATATATATATATGTGTGTGTGTATGTATATATATTGAAACTTTGCTAAAGATATTTCTTCAAACTTGTTGATGCATACCCTGTTTTGAATATTTTTTCAATGAAAATATCTGAGATTCAGAAGGTAATTATGAGCATGGGATTAAGGTTAATAGTACAGGCACGTGGACTCCTCCGGATGGAAGAGACAAGTTGTTAGATATGTATATTAAAGTAGTTAAACAAGAAATTATAGTAGGACTAAAGAAAAAATATAAACTTAATTTAACCAATATTGAAGAACAAGCTATGACTGAATTGTTAAATGATGATGACAAGTATAAGACTGGCAGATAAAGGTTCAGGAATAGTGATAATGAACACAGGTGACTATATGAAATCTGTAGAATGTGAATTAAAGAATGCGGATACATATGAAGAAGTTAAAAGCAATAGTATCAATAAATCGGTAAAAGAGGTTAAGGAAATTGCGGAGAGACTATACAATAAAGGCATTATATCAAAAGAATTTAAAAAAATACATGCAGCCACATAATGCAAGAACAGACCTAGCAAGAGGAAATCACCCTATGCGAATGATAGTCAGCACGATTGATAATCCAACACACAATAGCTGAAATAGCAGAAAAACAACTTGGGTCACACGTTGAGAAATTACCACGCTATGTTAAGGATACAACACAATTTTTAAAAAGACTTGAATCACTAAAGCACAACCTTGCATGGATGTAAAATCCTTGTATCCAAGTGTCCCTCATAAAGAAACTTTAGAAGCTTGTCAAAAAGCACTAGATAATAGACTAGATAAATCAATACCAACAGCAGAGGTGCTGAACATGATCAATGTAGTTTTAGAAAACAGTTATTTTACATTTGTTGATCAAAATTACAAACAAAATGATGGTACAGCAATAGGATCTAAATTAGGAATGCGTTTT
>NW_024474336.1:0-19946 GCF_017654505.1 Polyodon spathula
GCAGTGCTTGTAAAATGGTTGTTGTGTTAGACAATTCCTGTCAGGATGTTCTTGAACTGTGTCTATGATTGGAGAAGTCGAATCTATAATGGGAAGGGAAGTGACGAACAACCACACACCTGCGGGGATACGTAACCAAGCAAACGATAAACGATCAGGGCCGTAAATGAAAGAGTGTGTTTATGTGGTTCAATGATTACATATTTGATTAAAAGGTGGTTTCAGAGGGTATTTATATGGTTCAATGATTACATATTTGATTAAGGGGCGGTTTCTCCTTTCAGAAAAACAACTAAGTTTCCAATTACAGACCTTAGAACCAATGCCTTTCACAATAGTAACTGCAAGTGAACCTCAAGTAAATGAATAGCTTCATGGCTATTCACACTCAGTCTTTGAATAACCTTTTTATCCTGTCTGGTCTCCAAACAAAGAACAGTTTCTGGTCTCTCTCATTCTCTCACACTGTGTATTGAAGGTACCTTATGGAAGAGATCATTACAGCAACACAGCTTTTGAAAGATTACCATCTATTTCAGATAATTAGCCATCTGAAAAGAAAATTAAATAGCCTTTTCATGATGTTAAGCTCACATAATAATGTAATGTGTTCCACTGGTTCAGATGAACAGTAAATTCAGTAGGTTTTTCAAAAACAAAAAGCAGAGAGTTAGATTTATGACTGAAGTGTATGGCTGCCTAAAGATGCTGTAATTGAAACCAGAAAAGATTTGATTTATTGGCCCAGGATAAGGTTACTGCTGCTGGCCACCAAGAGAAAAATGAAAAGTGAATAGACATAGTGGAACAAAAGCAGTTGCTATTTCTGGTAACTTGCCGCAGACAGCATATGAGAATTAATAGCTCACCTTCTTACTGTGCTTCACGTAGAGGCAACTGGAAGTGCAGTTGCACCCCCAGTGTCTGTATTTATTACAGTGTGCCTTATTGGGAACAATGCACACTGTCATTCAGGCATAACCTGTCTGACTGCGTGTGACTCTTGGAAGCAGCACAGCTGTTTCATTGCCAAACCCAGACAGACAGTGTGTTCTGTTAAGGGCGTTGTTAACGTCCTATTATGGTGGTGACAATTCAATACCTAGAGGATGTTATTAGGCTTTGGCCACAGTGGGCTTGTGCTTGTGCTGCACGCGAATCACATTCCAACAACAGCTAACAAGTCTGCTAATACACTTTGTGTTTTGTTACCTTCAATGCAGTAATTCAAGAGATAGATAACACAATGTATAGCTTAAAAATTACAAACTCAAATATAGACATTGTCACACTCTGAATATCAAGGGTATATTTTTGGAAAAGTTTAGTGCTTGGTTCAATACACCACATGCTTAAACCCAGTAATAAAAGCAGCTCCCAGAATGCATAGCTGTGACTGATATCATAAGGATAATTTGATAACAACTATGAGACAATGACACTTATTCAACTATGAGACAATGACACTTATTCAAATATGAGACAGTGACACATTCAACTATGAGACAATGACACGTATTCAACTATGAGACAATGACACTTATTCAACTATGAAGCAATGACACTTATTCAACAATGAGACAATGACACTTATTCAACTATGAGACAATGACACTTATTCAACTATGAGACAGTGACACTTATTCAACTATGAAACAATGACACTTATTCAACTATGAGACAATGACACTTATTCAACTATGAGACAATGACACTTATTCAACTATGAGACAATGACACTTATTCAACTATGAGACAATGACACTTATTCAACTATGAGACAATGACACTTATTCAACTATGAGACAATGACACTTATTCAACTATGAGACAATGACACTTATTCAACTATGAGACAATGACACTTATTCAACTATGAGACAATAACACATTCAACTATGAGACAATGACACTTATTCAGCTATGAGACAATGACACTTATTCAACTATGAGACAATGACACTTATTCAACTATGAGACAATGACACTTATTCAACTATGATACAATGACACTTATTCAACTAGGAGACAATAACACATTCAACTATGTGACAATGACACTTATTCAGCTATGATACAATGACACTTATTCAACTATGAGACAATGACACTTATTCAACTATGAGAAAATGACACTTATTCAACTATGAGACAATGACAATGACACTTATTCAACTATGAGACAGTGACACTTATTCAACTATGAGACAATGACACTTATTCAACTATGAGACAGTGACACTTATTCAACTATGAGACAATGACACTTATTCAACTATGAGACAATGACACTTATTCAACTATGAGACAATGACACTTATTCAACTATGAGACAATGACACTTATTCAACTATGAGACAATGACACTTATTCAACTATGAGAAAATGACACTTATTCAACTATGAGACAATGACACTTATTCAACTATGAGACAATGACACTTATTCAACTATGAGACAATGACACTTATTCAACTATGAGACAATGACACTTATTCAACTATGAGACAATGACACTTATTCAACTATGAGACAATGACACTTATTCAACTATGAGACAATGACACTTATTCAACTATGAGACAGTGACACTTATTCAACTATGAGACAATGACACTTATTCAACTATGAGACAATGACACTTATTCAACTATGAGACAATGACACTTATTCAACTATGAGACAATGACACTTATTCAACTATGAAACAATGACACTTATTCAACTATGAGACAATGACACTTATTCAACTATGAGACAATGACACTTATTCAACTATGAAACAATGACATTTATTCAACTATGAGAGAATGACACTTATTCAACCATGAGACAATAACACTTATCCAACTATGAGACAATGACACTTATTCAGCTATGATACAATGACACTTATTCAACTAGGAGACAATAACACATTCAACTATGAGACAATGACACTTATTCAGCTATGAGACAATGACACTTATTCAACTATGAGACAATGACACTTATTCAACTATGAGACAATGACACTTATTCAACTATGAGACAATGACACTTATTCAACTATGAGACAATGACACTTATTCAACTATGAGACAATGACACTTATTCAACTATGAGACAATGACACTTATTCAACTATGAGACAATGACACTTATTCAGCTATGAGACAATGACACTTATTCAACTATGAGACAATGACACTTATTCAACTATGAGACAATGACACTTATTCAACTATGAGACAATGACACTTATTCAACTATGAGAAAATGACACTTATTCAACTATGAGACAATGACACTTATTCAACTATGAGACAATGACACTTATTCAACTATGAGACAATGACACTTATTCAACTATGAGACAATGACACTTATTCAACTATGAGACAATGACACTTATTCAACTATGAGACAATGACACTTATTCAACTATGAGACAATGACACTTATTCAACTATGAGACAATGACACTTATTCAACTATGAGACAATGACACTTATTCAACTATGAGACAATGACACTTATTCAACTATGAGACAATGACACTTATTCAACTATGAGATGACAATGACACTTATTCAACTATGAGACAATGACACTTATTCAACTATGAGACAATGACACTTATTCAACTATGAGACAATGACACTTATTCAACTATGAGACAATGACACTTATTCAACTATGAGACAATGACACTTATTCAACTATGAGACAATGACACTTATTCAACTATGAGACAATGACACTTATTCAACTATGAAACAATGACACTTATTCAACTATGAGACAATGACACTTATTCAACTATGAGACAATGACACTTATTCAACTATGAGACAATGACACTTATTCAACTATGAGACAATGACACTTATTCAGCTATGAGACAATGACACTTATTCAACTATGAGACAATGACACTTATTCAACTATGAGACAATGACACTTATTCAACTATGAGACAATGACACTTATTCAACTATGAGACAATGACACTTATTCAACTATGAGAAAATGACACTTATTCAACTATGAGACAATGACAATGACACTTATTCAACTATGAGACAATGACACTTATTCAACTATGAGACAATGACACTTATTCAACTATGAGACAATGACACTTATTCAACTATGAGACAATGACACTTATTCAACTATGAGACAATGACACTTATTCAACTATGAGACAATGACACTTATTCAACTATGAGACAATGACACTTATTCAACTATGAGAGAATGACACTTATTCAACTATGAGACAATGACACTTATTCAACTATGAGACAATGACACTTATTCAACTATGAGACAATGACACTTATTCAACTATGAGACAATGACACTTATTCAACTATGAGAGAATGACACTTATTCAACCATGAGACAATAACACTTATCCAACTATGAGACAATGACACTTATTCAGCTATGATACAATGACACTTATTCAACTAGGAGACAAGAACACATTCAACTATGAGACAATGACACTTATTCATCTATGATACAATGACACTTATTCAACTATGAGACAGTGACACTTATTCAACCATGAGACAATAACACATTTAACTATGAGACAATGACACTTATTCAGCTATGATACAATGACACTTATTCAACTATGAGACAATGACACTTATTCAACTATGAGACAATGACACTTATTCAACTATGAGACAATGACACTTATTCAACTATGAGACAATGACACTTATTCAACTATGAGACAATGACACTTATTCAACTATGAGACAATGACACTTATTCAACTATGAGACAATGACACTTATTCAACTATGAGACAATGACACTTATTCAACTATGAGACAATGACACTTATTCAACTATGAGACAATGACACTTATTCAACTATGAGACAATGACACTTATTCAACTATGAGACAATGACACTTATTCAACTATGAGACAATGACACTTATTCAACTATGAGACAATGACACTTATTCAACTATGAGACAATGACACTTATTCAACTATGAGACAATGACACTTATTCAACTATGAGACAATGACACTTATTCAACTATGAGACAATGACACTTATTCAACTATGAGACAATGACACTTATTCAACTATGAGACAATGAAACTTATTTAACTATGAGACAATGACACTTATTCAACTATGAGACAATGACACTTATTCAACTATGAGACAATGACACTTATTCAACTATGAGACAATGACACTTATTCAACTATGAGACAATGACACTTATTCAACTATGAGACAATGACACTTATTCAACTATGAGACAGTGACACTTATTCAACTATGAAACAATGACATTTATTCAACTATGAGAGAATGACACTTATTCAACCATGAGACAATAACACTTATCCAACTATGAGACAATGACACTTATTCAGCTATGATACAATGACACTTATTCAACTAGGAGACAATGACACTTATTCAACTATGAGACAATGACACTTATTCAACTATGATACAATGACACTTATTCAACTATGAGACAATGACACTTATTCAACTATGAGACAATGACACTTATTCAACTATGAGACAATGACACTTATTCAACTATGAGACAATGACACTTATTCAACTATGAGACAATGACACTTATTCAACTATGAGACAATGACACTTATTCAACTATGAGACAATGACACTTATTCAACTATGAGACAATGACACTTATTCAACTATGAGACAATGACACTTATTCAACTATGAGACAATGACACTTATTCAACTATGAGACAATGACACTTATTCAACTATGAGACAATGACACTTATTCAACTATGAGACAATGACACTTATTCAACTATGAGACAATGACACTTATTCAACTATGAGACAATGACACTTATTCAACTATGAAACAATGACACTTATTCAACTATGAGACAATGACACTTATTCAACTATGAGACAATGACACTTATTCAACTATGAGACAATGACACTTATTCAACTATGAGACAATGACACTTATTCAACTATGAGACAATGACACTTATTCAACTATGAGACAATGACACTTATTCAACTATGAGACAGTGACACTTATTCAACTATGAGACAATGACACTTATTCAACTATGAGACAATGACACTTATTCAGCTATGATACAATGACACTTATTCAACTATGAGACAATGACACTTATTCAACTATGAGACAATGACACTTATTCAACTATGAGACAATGACACTTATTCAACTATGAGACAATGACACTTATTCAACTATGAGACAATGACACTTATTCAACTATGAGACAATAACACATTCAACTATGAGACAATGACACTTATTCAGCTATGATACAATGACACTTATTCAACTATGAGACAGTGACACTTATTCAACTATGAGACAATGACACTTATTCAACTATGAGACAATGACACTTATTCAACTATGAGACAATGACACTTATTCAACTATGAGAAAATGACACTTATTCAACTATGAGACAATGACACTTATTCAACTATGAGACAATGACACTTATTCAACTATGAGACAATGACACTTATTCAACTATGAGACAATGACACTTATTCAACTATGAGACAATGACACTTATTCAACTATGAGACAATGACACTTATTCAACTATGAGACAATGACACTTATTCAACTATGAGACAATGACACTTATTCAACTATGAGACAATGACACTTATTCAACTATGAGACAATGACACTTATTCAACTATGAGACAATGACACTTATTCAACTATGAGACAATGACACTTATTCAACTATGAGACAATGACACTTATTCAACTATGAGACAATGACACTTATTCAACTATGAGACAATGACACTTATTCAACTATGAGACAGTGACACTTATTCAACTATGAGACAATGACACTTATTCAACTATGAGACAATGACACTTATTCAACTATGATACAATGACACTTATTCAACTATGAGACAATAACACTTATTCAACTATGAGACAATGACACTTATTCAGCTATGATACAATGACACTTATTCAACTATGAGACAGTGACACTTATTCAACTATGAGACAATAACACTTATTCAACTATGAGACAATGACACTTATTCAACTATGAGACAATGACACTTATTCAACTATGAGACAATGAAACTTATTCAACTATGAGACAATGACACTTATTCAACTATGAGACAATGACACTTATTCAACTATGAAGCAATGACACTTATTCAACAATGAGACAATGACACTTATTCAACTATGAGACAATGACACTTATTCAACTATGAGACAATGACACTTATTCAACTATGAGACAATGACACTTATTCAACTATGAGACAATGACACTTATTCAACTATGAGACAATGACACTTATTCAACTATGAGACAATGACACTTATTCAACACTTATTCAACTATGAGACAATGACACTTATTCAACTATGAGACAATGACACTTATTCAACTATGAGACAATGACACTTATTCAACTATGAGACAATGACACTTATTCAACTATGAGACAATGACACTTATTCAACTATGAGACAATGACACTTATTCAACTATGAGACAATGACACTTATTCAACTATGAGACAATGACACTTATTCAACTATGAGACAATGACACTTATTCAACTATGAGACAATGACACTTATTCAACTATGAGACAATGACACTTATTCAACTATGAGACAATGACACTTATTCAACTATGAGACAATGACACTTATTCAACTATGAGACAATGACACTTATTCAACTATGAGACAATGACACTTATTCAACTATGAGACAATGACACTTATTCAACTATGAGACAATGACACTTATTCAACTATGAGACAATGACACTTATTCAACTATGAGACAATGACACTTATTCAACTATGAGACAATGACACTTATTCAACTATGAGACAATGACACTTATTCAACTATGAGACAATGACACTTATTCAACTATGAGACAATGACACTTATTCAACTATGAGACAATGACACTTATTCAACTATGAGACAATGACACTTATTCAACTATGAGACAATGAAACTTATTTAACTATGAGACAATGACACTTATTCAACTATGAGACAATGACACTTATTCAACTATGAGACAATGACACTTATTCAACTATGAGACAATGACACTTATTCAACTATGAGACAATGACACTTATTCAACTATGAGACAATGACACTTATTCAACTATGAGACAATGACACTTATTCAACTATGAGACAATGACACTTATTCAACTATGAGACAATGACACTTATTCAACTATGAGACAATGACACTTATTCAACTATGAGACAATGACACTTATTCAACTATGAGACAATGACACTTATTCAACTATGAGACAATGACACTTATTCAACTATGAGACAATGACACTTATTCAACTATGAGACAATGACACTTATTCAACTATGAGACAATGACACTTATTCAACTATGAGACAATGACACTTATTCAACTATGAGACAATGACACTTATTCAACTATGAGACAATGACACTTATTCAACTATGAGACAATGACACTTATTCAACTATGAGACAATGACACTTATTCAACTATGAGACAATGACACTTATTCAACTATGAGACAATGACACTTATTCAACTATGAGACAATGACACTTATTCAACTATGAGACAATGACACTTATTCAACTATGAGACAATGACACTTATTCAACTATGAGACAATGACACTTATTCAACTATGAGACAATGACACTTATTCAACTATGAGACAATGACACTTATTCAACTATGAGACAATGACACTTATTCAACTATGAGACAATGACACTTATTCAACTATGAGACAATGACACTTATTCAACTATGAGACAATGACACTTATTCAACTATGAGACAATGACACTTATTCAACTATGAAGCAATGACACTTATTCAACAATGAGACAATGACACTTATTCAACTATGAGACAATGACACTTATTCAACTATGAGACAATGACACTTATTCAACTATGAGACAATGACACTTATTCAACTATGAGACAATGACACTTATTCAACTATGAGACAATGACACTTATTCAACTATGAGACAATGACACTTATTCAACTATGAGACAATGAAACTTATTCAACTATGAGACAATGACAATTATTCAACTATGAGACAATGACACTTATTCAACTATGAGACAATGACAATTATTCAACTATGAGACAATGACACTTATTCAACTATGAGACAGTGACACTTATTCAACTATGAGACAATGACACTTATTCAACTATGAGACAATGACACTTATTCAACTATGAGACAATGACACTTATTCAACTATGAGACAATGACACTTATTCAACTATGAGACAATGACACTTATTCAACTATGAGACAATGACACTTATTCAACTATGAGACAATGACACTTATTCAACTATGAGACAATGACACTTATTCAACTATGAGACAATGACACTTATTCAACTATGAGACAGTGACACTTATTCAACTATCAGACAGTGACACTTATTCAACTATGAGACAATGACACTTATTCAACTATGAGACAATGACACTTATTCAACTATGAGACAATGACACTTATTCAACTATGATGACAATGACACTTATTCAACTATGAGACAATGACACTTATTCAACTATGAGACAATGACACTTATTCAACTATGAGACAATGACACTTATTCAACTATGAGACAATGACACTTATTCAACTATGAGACAGTGACACTTATTCAGCTATGAGACAATGACACTTATTCAACTATGAGACAATAACACTTATTCAACTATGAGACAATGACACTTATTCAACTATGAGACAATGACACTTATTCAACTATGAGACAATGACACTTATTCAACTATGAGACAATGACACTTATTCAACTATGAGACAATGACACTTATTCAACTATGAGACAATGAAACTTATTCAACTATGAGACAGTGACACTTATTCAACTATGAGACAATGACACTTATTCAACAATGAAACAGTGACACTTATTCAACTATGAGACAATGACACTTATTCAGCTATGAGACAATGACACTTATTAAACTATGAGACAGTGACACTTATTCAACTATGATACAATGACACTTATTCAACTATGAGAAAATGACACTTATTCAACTATGAGACAATGACACTTATTCAACTATGAGACAATGACACTTATTCAACTATGAGACAATGACACTTATTCAACTATGAGACAATGACACTTATTCAACTATGAGACAATGACACTTATTCAACTATGAGACAATGACACTTATTCAACTATGAGACAATGACACTTATTCAACTATGAGACAATGACACTTATTCAACTATGAGACAATGACACTTATTCAACTATGAGACAATGACACTTATTCAACTATGAGACAATGACACTTATTCAACTATGAGACAATGACACTTATTCAACTATGAGACAATGACACTTATTCAACTATGAGACAATGACACTTATTCAACTATGAGACAATGACACTTATTCAACTATGAGACAATGACACTTATTCAACTATGAGACAATGACACTTATTCAACTATGAGACAATGACACTTATTCAACTATGAGACAATGACACTTATTCAACTATGAGACAATGACACTTATTCAACTATGAGACAATGACACTTATTCAACTATGAGACAATGACACTTATTCAACTATGAGACAATGACACTTATTCAACTATGAGACAATGACACTTATTCAACTATGAGACAATGACACTTATTCAACTATGAGACAATGACACTTATTCAACTATGAGACAATGACACTTATTCAACTATGAGACAATGACACTTATTCAACTATGAGACAATGACACTTATTCAACTATGAGACAATGACACTTATTCAACTATGAGACAATGACACTTATTCAACTATGAGACAATGACACTTATTCAACTATGAGACAATGACACTTATTCAACTATGAGACAATGACACTTATTCAACTATGAAACAATGACACTTATTCAACTATGAGACAATGACACTTATTCAACTATGAGACAATGACACTTATTCAACTATGAGACAATGACACTTATTCAACTATGAGACAATGACACTTATTCAACTATGAGACAATGACACTTATTCAACTATGAAACAATGACACTTATTCAACTATGAGACAATGACACTTATTCAACTATGAGACAATGACACTTATTCAACTATGAGACAGTGACACTTATTCAACTATGAGACAATGACACTTATTCAACTATGATGACAATGACACTTATTCAACTATGAGACAATGACACTTATTCAACTATGAGACAATGACACTTATTCAACTATGAGACAATGACATTTATTCAACTATGAGACAGTGACACTTATTCAACTATGAGACAATGACACTTATTCAACTATGAAACAATGACACTTATTCAACAATGAGACAATGACACTTATTCAACTATGAGACAATGACACTTATTCAACTATGAGACAGTGACACTTATTCAACTATGAAACAATGACATTTATTCAACTATGAGAGAATGACATTTATTCAACTATGAGACAATGACAATTATTCAACTATGAGACAGTGACACTTATTCAACTATGAGACAATGACACTTATTCAACTATGAGACAATGACACTTATTCAACTATGAGACAATGACACTTATTCAACTATGAGACAATGACACTTATTCAACTATGAGACAATGACACTTATTCAACTATGAGACAATGACACTTATTTAACTATGAGACAATGACACTTATTCAACTATGAGACAATGACACTTATTCAACTATGAGACAGTGACACTTATTCAACTATGAGACAATGACACTTATTCAACTATGAGACAATGACACTTATTCAACTATGAGACAGTGACACTTATTCAACTATGAGACAATGACACTTATTCAACTATGAGACAATGACACTTATTCAACTATGAGACAATGACACTTATTCAACTATGAGACAATGACACTTATTCAACTATGAGACAATGACACTTATTCAACTATGAGACAATGACACTTATTCAACTATGAGACAGTGACACTTATTCAACTATGAGACAATGACACTTATTCAACTATGAGACAATGACACTTATTCAACTATGAGACAATGACACTTATTCAACTATGAGACAATGACACTTATTCAACTATGAGACAATGACACTTATTCAACTATGAGACAATGACACTTATTCAACTATGAGACAATGACACTTATTCAACTATGAGACAATGACACTTATTCAACTATGAGACAATGACACTTATTCAACTATGAGACAATGAAACTTATTCAACTATGAAGCAATGAAACTTATTCAACTATGAGACAGTGACACTTATTCAACTATGAAACAATGACATTTATTCATATGACTGATAAATACAGATGTGCTGTATACATGTCTATAAATAGAAGACAGACAGACAGATAAAAAACATTATCAGACATGTATTTTCTGTTTTAAAAATGGAAATTATTCCATAACGGAATCTGTGGCATTGCCAACAAAGAGAGACTAAGGCTTCAGCACACCCCCAAGAAAAGCAAAACCCATTTTTCCTAGTTTTACTATTAGTTTGTAGTTGTATCCCTTGGCATCCCTTGTGTGTATATACTGTACAATTCCCGGATGGAAAAAATGACAAACCCCAAACCATGCAAATCAATGTGCCAAGATGGATGATGGAAAACTGAACAGTCTCACTGACATAGAGCTGGAAACAAGGATCCTCTTAAAATTGGACATGCAAGTACATGGTATTACCTGTGTCCTAAACAAATACACCTTGCTTTATGTAAGTAGTGTACATAGGATATGCAAGTGCAGAAGCAGTATTTTTTTTCTTAACAGCAGAGGGCACAAGATTCTCATGAAAAAAAGGCATGAGATGACAATGGCTGAGACTAAGAATCCTATAATTTAGGCTAAGTTGCTATATTTTTCAACCAGGACTAACATCGCAGCACCATGGACTGCAACCAAAAACAGAAGGAAACAGGGCCAGAAACAAAAAAAAAACAACTACAAGCTCAAAGAAGCACAATAGAAACAACATGAGATTAACAAAGGTGTCAGTCAACTAGAAAATAGAGACCTTTTTTACAGCAGATGCGTATATGAGGGTCTGGAACCAACTCCCCTTTAATGTTGTTGAAGTTAACACCCTAGAATCTTTCAAGAAGCTGCTTGATGAAATTCTAGGATCAATAAGATACTAACAACCAAAAGAGCTAAGATGAGCCGAATGGCCTCCTCTCGTTTTGTAAACTTTATTATGTTCTTATGTTCTTAAATAAACAGCAGTAATAAAGCCATTGGTTAGGTTGCAACACAAACTAATGTGGGTAATAATTCCAGCCAAAGAGAACAAAGGACTTTCTAGTGAATAAGCTGATTGACCTCATACTGGAGGGCATTACTTCTACCTGCAGGTGTTGAGATGGGTCAAAGGAAATACAGCATGAACAAAACAGCTGGATAAAATATTACATGTACAGTACAGTTCACCCTGAGGAAACCAGAAGGCATCATTCAAATAATCAAACCAGGTTGTTTTTTCTTTTCTTCCAGGGGTTTGAGGGAAAGGAGGGGTCTTGAATTGTATTGCCCTAATCCCCAGGCTAATTAGAATCAGGAAGTTACCATCTAGATATGAATGAAGATTTTATTGCATCTGCCAGGGGATATGCAATCGTGTGTTTACTGTGGACAATTATTAATGAATCTTCATGAATGAGAATTACGTACTTGTCTATTGCTGTCCCCCTTCCCCCTGCGCCCCCAAACCCCTTGCAGTTACAATACAGTAAACCACAGTGTTGGTGTGTGTGTGTGTGTGTGTGTGTGTGTGTGTGGTGTGGGTGTGTGTGTATGATATGATAATATTATATAGTTTCATTGGCTTTAGAAATGAGTTAAGTTTACTATGGATTAGGGCATCTCGATATAGGATTTACTGTATGCCGAGTTTAAACAAGATGTCATTTTTAAGGAATCACATATAACATAGCTGAATACCAGAACATAGCTGAGCTATAAAGAACTTATTGTATAAGCATATTTCATTTTAAGTGTAGCAAAACTTTCAAGGCTCTTTTAATGTTACAAAATGAGACACAACAACAACTCAGGACTGCTAGAGTGGCCTTGAATTATTCAGCTACTATGTTCTACTTTTGTGACAATGAAAGGTGTTTTTCTCCCTTAAACAGGAAAAAAAATAATAATAATTTGGTGCAGTGCCACAAGGCTACATCTGCAGCTGTGTTGGTTATTTAAATGCAGTTCTTCAACATTGCCAATAGAGGTCACTGAATAGTTAAAGTTTAAAATTCAGAAACCTCAGTGTCTGACCTTCCAATGCCCTCGCCTCCAGTTACCATCAGCTTATTCTTCCAGTCCTTTTGTCACATTTCTGACTGGAGCCAAATGTACAGCTTTTAGAGTTTAACACAACAAACCCAGTTTCTCCCAAAATTAGTGCTACTTCGTCTTGGCTAGACTCTTTCACACTATGTAATTACATAGGCCCCTGCTTGGCTCCAAAACTTAACCTTAACATGAAGTCACTGTTAAGCTTTTGTCATTAAATGCAAAATTGCTGAATGCTGCTGATCTACAGAAAATCCACAGACCCACTGAGATTGTATTGCTGCTGGCAATCAGTTACATCGTTTGAACAAAATACTTTCTGGCCGTTTTTTTACATGGGATCGTATTTGTGGCGTGCATGGCATGTGTGTGCGTGTGTGCGTGTGTGTGTGTGTGTGTTTTTAACAAGGTAAAAGTAATCAAGGTGGAAAAAAAATCAGTTACTCGTTTCTGCACGTTTTTAGTTTGGGATCAGTATTTGTTTATGTCCCCAAATGGACAAAATACAGCATGACTTCCAGTAAAAACAAGTCCAACAGTAAAACACAAATACAACACTCCTGCTTTCTGGGAACAAAGGTGTCTCTCTAATGGCAGACCTCGCAGATATCACACCAGGAAGTGATTAGGTGACAGAAGGCTTTGAACTTGTGCTGCGTCAACACATTTGCAAACTGATTAGAAATGAGTACAAATGGGCAAAGATAATAGCTTGGCATATAGTAAATTTGTTTGGTTATGGTTAGCATCAATGTTATGACTTATTTAACTCTTGACTCAAATCTAGGCGACTTTATGTTGTTAGAAACAGTTAGAAACAGTACAGTAAAGTTTTGCACTACACAAGAAAAATATAAAAGCTGTTTCACTAGCACTTTAATTTAGGGCACCATTATAAGTGATTATAAGCAAGATCTATAAGCATGTTATTAATTGTGTTATTAACAATTATGGAATATGAATAGAATTAATAAAACTATTCAACACGTTTGTCATTTGTTTTGTATATGCTTGTTTTATTCTCTGTATATGTCTGTCTGTCTCTGTCTATCTGTCTGTATATGTCTGTCTGTCTCTGTCTATCTGTCTGTATATGTCTGTCTGTCTCTGTCTATCTGTCTGTATATGTCTGTCTGTCTCTGTCTATCTGTCTGTATATGTCTGTCTGTCTCTGTCTATCTGTCTGTATATACGAAAAAGACAGGCCTGAAATCTGTCTCTGTCTATCTACTCACGGCTCTGTCTAGACTGTCTGTCTGTATAGAGACCTTCCTGTCTCGGTCTATCTGTCTGTCTCTAATAATGTCTTATAGGCCTGTCTGTCTCTGTCTATCGACAGTCAGAGACACCTGTCTCTGTTCAGAAGATCTTCTGTATTGTGTCTGTCTGTCTGTCTCTGTCTATCTGTTTGTGGTGACATATTGTCTTTGTATATGCTATATCTTATCTACCACTGATAACAGATACCCTAAACTAAACTTTAGATATCTGTTATAAGTGATTATAAACAATAGCAAAACAAAACTTTGACAAACATGTATAATAATGGTCATATTATTTCTAATAATATTCGCCTTTCATAAAAACTCATGAACCATGTATAGGGTTGTAATGTGAAATAAATAGAGTGTGGAATAATGTCATTATATCTTGACTTGTTGGATTCCAATTTCTTTGTTTATTGTTCAAACTACGTTTAACAAAAAGATATCCATTGAAATATTTTTTTTTTAAATTTTAGATTCTAAACAATCCCAGTCAGAGAATACTCTTCCTTGTTCTTTTGTTTTGCTTGTTGGTGTTCTCTTATCTTTAATGGTGTTTGCATCACTCTTCCTTGTTATTTTGTTTTTGCTTTTTGGTGTTCTATTATCTTTAATGATGTTTGCATCACTCTTCCTTGTTCTTTTGTTTTGCTTGTCAGTGTTCTCTTATCTTTAATGATGTTTGCATCACTCTTCCTTGTTCTTTTGTTTTTGCTTTTTGGTGTTCTATTATGTTTAATGATGTTTGCATCAGTCTTTCTTGTTCTTTTGTTTTGCTTGTTGGTGTTCTCTTATCTTTAATGATGTTTGCATCACTCTTCCTTGTTATTTTGTTTTTGCTTTTTGGTGTTCTATTATCTTTAATGATGTTTGCATCACTCTTCCTTGTTCTTTTGTTTTGCTTGTTGGTGTTCTCTTATCTTTAATGATGTTTGCATCACTCTTCCTTGTTATTTTGTTTTTGCTTTTTGGTGTTCTATTATCTTTAATGATGTTTGCATCACTCTTCCTTGTTATTTTGTTTTGCTTGTTGGTGTTCTCTTATCTTTAATGGTGTTTGCATCACTCTTCCTTGTTCTTTTGTTTTTGCTTTTTGGTGTTCTATTATCTTTAATGGTGTTTGCATCACTCTTCCTTGTTATTTTGTTTTTGCTTGTTGGTGTTCTATTATCTTTAATGGTGTTTGCATCACTCTTCCTTGTTCTTTTGTTTTGCTTGTTGGTGTTCTCTTATCTTTAATGATGTTTGCATCACTCTTCCTTGTTCTTTTGTTTTGCTTGTCGGTGTTCTCTTATCTTTAATGGTGTTTGCATCACTCTTCCTTGTTCTTTTGTTTTTGCTTGTTGGTGTTCTATTATCTTTAATGGTGTTTGCATCACTCTTCCTTGTTCTTTTGTTTTTGCTTTTTGATGTTCTATTATCTTTAATGGTGTTTGCATCACTCTTCCTTGTTCTTTTGTTTTTGCTTTTTGGTGTTCTATTATCTTTAATGGTGTTTGCATCACTCTTCCTTGTTATTTTGTTTTGCTTGTTGGTGTTCTCTTGTCTTTAATGGTGTTTGCACTCATTCTGAGGGATTTTAATCGCCAGTCACAGAAAAAATGAACTCAGACTTCACGTGATTAATCCAAGTATCGCTGTTTGTCAGGACCAGAGCCATCTAGTGAACGCCTGCTGTGTTCTGCGTCCTTTTGTATGTGTGTAGATGTTGACTAGATGGATCTGGCTCATACTAGGAGAAGCATTCACTTCTTGGTTTAGCTTGTGTGCTCATGTCTTGTCTGTGGCAACATAAACAGTGGAGCAGTATCTGAACTTCAGTCACATCACCTTAACAAGGACTTCTCAACACAGATTTCTTACCATACATATTAACAAAGACTTCTTAACACAATTATTAAATCTCTCACAGTGTACAGTGCTAGTATCTGAGCTCCAGTCAAATCATCTTAACACTCTTATTAAACCCCTCACAGTATACAGAGCGAGTATCTGAACAGAAAAATCACCTTAACAGACTTAATAAACCCCTCACAGTATAGAGAGCTAGTATCTGAACAGTCAAATCACCTTAACACACTTATTAAACCCCTCACAGTATACAGAGCTAGTATCTGAACAGTCAAATCACCTTAACACTCTTATTAAACCCCTCACAGTATACAGAGCGAGTATCTGAACAGTCAAATCACCTTAACACACTTATTAAACCCCTCACAGTATACAGAGCGAGTATCTGAACAGTCAAATCATCTTAACACTCTTATTAAACCCCTCACAGTATACAGAGCTAGTATCTGAACAGTCAAATCATCTTAACACTCTTATTAAACCCCTCACAGTATACAGAGCGAGTATCTGAACAGTCAAATCATCTTAACACACTTATTAAACCCCTCACAGTATACAGAGCGAGTATCTGAACAGTCAAATCACCTTAACACACTTATTAAACCCCTCACAGTATACAGAGCGAGTATCTGAACAGTCAAATCATCTTAACACACTTATTAAACCCCTCACAGTATACAGAGCGAGTATCTGAACAGTCAAATCATCTTAACACACTTATTAAACCCCTCACAGTATACAGAGCGAGTATCTGAACTCCAGTCAAATCACCTTAACACACTTATTAAACCCCTCACAGTATACAGAGCGAGTATCTGAACAGTCAAATCACCTTAACACACTTATTAAACCCCTCACAGTATACAGAGCGAGTATCTGAACTCCAGTCAAATCGTCTTAACACAATTATTAAACCCCTCACAGTATACAGAGCGAGTATCTGAACAATCAAATCATCTTAACACACTTATTAAATCCCGCAGAGTATACAGAGCGAGTATCTGAACAGTCAAATCACCTTAACACACTTATTAAACCCCTCACAGTATACAGAGCAGGTTTCTGAACAGTCAAATCACTTTAACACACTTATTAAACCCCTCACACTATACAGAGCGAGTATCTGAACAGTCAAATCACCTTAACACACTTATTAAAC
This sequence comes from Polyodon spathula, assembly GCF_017654505.1. NCBI lineage: Eukaryota > Metazoa > Chordata > Actinopteri > Acipenseriformes > Polyodontidae > Polyodon > Polyodon spathula. Next base: position 18,719 of record NW_024474336.1, read on the forward strand.
CCCTCACAGTATACAGAGCGAGTATCTGAACAGTCAAATCACCTTAACACTCTTATTAAACCCCTCACAGTATACAGAGCGAGTATCTGAACAGTCAAATCACCTTAACACTCTTATTAAACCCCTCACAGTATACAGAGCGAGTATCTGAACAGTCAAATCACCTTAACACACTTATTAAACCCCTCACAGTATACAGAGCGATTATCTGAAAAGTCAAATCATCTTAACACACTTATTAAACCCCTCAGAGTATACAGAGCGAGTATCTGAACAGTCAAATCACCTTAACACACTTATTAAACCCCTCACAGTATACAGAGCGAGTATCTGAACAGTCAAATCATCTTAACACTCTTATTAAACCCCTCACAGTATACAGAGCTAGTATCTGAACAGTCAAATCATCTTAACACACTTATTAAACCCCTCACAGTATACAGAGCGAGTATCTGAACAGTCAAATCACCTTAACAGACTTATTAAACCCCTCACAGTATACAGAGTGAGTATCTGAACAGTCAAATCACCTTAACACTCTTATTAAACCCCTCACAGTATACAGAGCGAGTATCTGAACAGTCAAATCACCTTAACACACTTATTAAACCCCTCACAGTATACAGAGCGAGTATCTGAACAGTCAAATCACCTTAACACACTTATTAAACCCCTCACAGTATACAGAGCGAACAGTATCTGAACAGAGCAGTCAAATCAAATCCTTAACACACTTATTAAACCCCTCACAGTATACAGAGCGAGTATCTGAACAGTCAAATCACCTTAACACAATTATTAAACCCCTCACAGTATACAGAGCGAGTATCTGAACAGTCAAATCACCTTAACACACTTATTAAACCCCTCACAGTATACAGAGCGAGTATCTGAACAGTCAAATCATTAAACCCCTTAACACTGAACAGTTATTAAACCTTATTAAACCCCTCACAGTATACAGAGCGAGTATCTGAACAGTCAAATCACCTTAACACACTTATTAAACCCCTCACAGTATACAGAGCGAGTATCTGAACAGTCAAATCACCTTAACACACTTATTCTGAACAGTATCAAATCACCTTAACACACTTATTAAACCCCTCACAGTATACAGAGCGAGTATCTGAACAGTCAAATCACCTTAACACACTTATTAAACCCCTCACAGTATACAGAGCGAGTATCTGAACAGTCAAATCACCTTAACACACTTATTAAACCC
>NW_024474337.1:0-16739 GCF_017654505.1 Polyodon spathula
CTCACAGTATACAGAGCGAGTATCTGAACAGTCAAATCACCTTAACACTCTTATTAAACCCCTCACAGTATACAGAGCGAGTATCTGAACAGTCAAATCACCTTAACACACTTATTAAACCCCTCACAGTATACAGAGCGAGTATCTGAACAGTCAAATCACCTTAACACTCTTATTAAACCCCTCACAGTATACAGAGCGAGTATCTGAACAGTCAAATCACCTTAACACACTTATTAAACCCCTCACAGTATACAGAGCGAGTATCTGAACAGTCAAATCATCTTAACACACTTATTAAACCCCTCACAGTATACAGAGCGAGTATCTGAACAGTCAAATCACCTTAACACACTTATTAAACCCCTCACAGTATACAGAGCGAGTATCTGAACAGTCAAATCATCTTAACACACTTATTAAACCCCTCACAGTATACAGAGCGAGTATCTGAACAGTCAAATCACCTTAACACACTTATTAAACCCCTCACAGTATACAGAGCGAGTATCTGAACAGTCAAATCACCTTAACACTCTTATTAAACCCCTCACAGTATACAGAGCGAGTATCTGAACAGTCAAATCATCTTAACACACTTATTAAACCCCTCACAGTATACAGAGCGAGTATCTGAACAGTCAAATCACCTTAACACACTTATTAAACCCCTCACAGTATACAGAGCGAGTATCTGAACAGTCAAATCACCTTAACACACTTATTAAACCCCTCACAGTATACAGAGCGAGTATCTGAACAGTCAAATCACCTTAACACACTTATTAAACCCCTCACAGTATACAGAGCGAGTATCTGAACAGTCAAATCACTTAACACTCTTATTAAACCCCTCACAGTATACAGAGTGAGTATCTGAACAGTCAAATCACCTTAACACACTTATTAAACCCCTCACAGTATACAGAGCGAGTATCTGAACAGTCAAATCACGTTAACACTCTTATTAAACCCCTCACAGTATAGAGAGCTAGTATCTGAACAGTCAAATCACTTTAACACACTTATTAAACCCCTCACAGTATACAGAGCGAGTATCTGAAGCGAGTATCTGAACAGTCAAATCATCTTAACACACTTATTAAACCCCTCACAGTATACAGAGCGAGTATCTGAACAGTCAAATCACCTTAACACACTTATTAAACCCCTCACAGTATACAGAGCGAGTATCTGAACAGTCAAATCACCTTAACACACTTATTAAACCCCTCACACTATACAGAGCGAGTATCTGAACAGTCAAATCACCTTAACACACTTATTAAACCCCTCACAGTATACAGAGCGAGTATCTGAACAGTCAAATCACCTTAACACACTTATTAAACCCCTCACAGTATACAGAGCGAGTATCTGAACAGTCAAATCACCTTAACACAATTATTAAACCCCTCACAGTATACAGAGCGAGTATCTGAACAGTCAAATCACCTTAACACACTTATTAAACCCCTCACAGTATACAGAGCGAGTATCTGAACAGTCAAATCACCTTAACACACTTATTAAACCCCTCACAGTATACAGAGCGAGTATCTGAACAGTCAAATCATCTTAACACACTTATTAAACCCCTCACAGTATACAGAGCGAGTATCTGAACAGTCAAATCACCTTAACACACTTATTAAACCCCTCACAGTATACAGAGCGAGTATCTGAACAGTCAAATCACCTTAACACACTTATTAAACCCCTCACAGTATACAGAGCGAGTATCTGAACAGTCAAATCACCTTAACACACTTATTAAACCCCTCACAGTATACAGAGCGAGTATCTGAACAGTCAAATCATCTTAACACACTTATTAAACCCCTCACAGTATACAGAGCGAGTATCTGAACAGTCAAATCACCTTAACACACTTATTAAACCCCTCACAGTATACAGAGCTAGTATCTGAACAGTCAAATCATCTTAACACACTTATTAAACCCCTCACAGTATACAGAGCGAGTATCTGAACAGTCAAATCACCTTAACACACTTATTAAACCCCTCACAGTATACAGAGCGAGTATCTGAACAGTCAAATCACCTTAACACACTTATTAAACCCCTCACAGTATACAGAGCGAGTATCTGAACAGTCAAATCACCTTAACACACTTATTAAACCCCTCACAGTATACAGAGCGAGTATCTGAACAGTCAAATCACCTTAACACAATTATTAAACCCCTCACAGTATACAGAGCGAGTATCTGAACAGTCAAATCACCTTAACACACTTATTAAACCCCTCACAGTATACAGAGCGAGTATCTGAACAGTCAAATCACCTTAACACAATTATTAAACCCCTCACAGTATACAGAGCGAGTATCTGAACAGTCAAATCACCTTAACACACTTATTAAACCCCTCACAGTATACAGAGCTAGTATCTGAACAGTCAAATCATCTTAACACACTTATTAAACCCCTCACAGTATACAGAGCGAGTATCTGAACAGTCAAATCACCTTAACACACTTATTAAACCCCTCACAGTATACAGAGCGAGTATCTGAACAGTCAACATCCTTATTAACCCCTCACAGTATACAGTAGCGAGATCTGAACGTCAAATCACCTTACACCTTATTAAACCCTCAGCAGTATACAGTAGCGATTATCTGCAAAGTCAAAGTCCTCTTAACACACTTATTAAACCCCCCGAGTATACAGAGCAGTATTTGAAGAGTCAAAATCACCTTAACACACTTTTAAACCCCCTCCAGTATAACAAGCGATATCTGAAAATCAAAGTCATTTAACACGGCTTACTAAACCCCAATCACAGTATCATAGTTGTACGCTGACATCAAATCATCTTACAACTCTTTTTAACCCCTCCAGTAACATATCTAGTAATCAACATCACCTTAACACACTTATTAAACCCCTCACAGTATACAGAGCGAGTATCTGAACAGTCAAATCACCTTAAACCCCTCAACACAGTTATTAAATTAAACCCCTCACAGTATACAGAGCGAGTATCTGAACAGTCAAATCACCTTAACACACTTATTAAACCCCTCACAGTATACAGAGCGAGTATCTGAACAGTCAAATCACCTTAACACACTTATTAAACCCCTCACAGTATACAGAGCGAGTATCTGAACAGTCAAATCACCTTAACACACTTATTAAACCCCTCACAGTATACAGAGCGAGTATCTGAACAGTCAAATCACTTCTTAACAGTATACAGAGCTTATTGAACAGTCCCCTCACACTTATACCCCTCAGAGCTAGTATCTGAACAGTCAAATCACCTTAACACACTTATTAAACCCCTCACAGTATACAGAGCTAGTATCTGAACAGTCAAATCACCTTAACACACTTATTAAACCCCTCACAGTATACAGAGCGAGTATCTGAACAGTCAAATCACCTTAACACACTTATTAAACCCCTCACAGTATACAGAGCGAGTATCTGAACAGTCAAATCACCTTAACACACTTATTAAACCCCTCACAGTATACAGAGCGAGTATCTGAACAGTCAAATCACCTTAACACTCTTATTAAACCCCTCACAGTATACAGAGCGAGTATCTGAACAGTCAAATCACCTTAACACACTTATTAAACCCCTCACAGTATACAGAGCGAGTATCTGAACAGTCAAATCACCTTAACACACTTATTAAACCCCTCACAGTATACAGAGCGAGTATCTGAACAGTCAAATCACCTTAACACACTTATTAAACCCCTCACAGTATACAGAGCGAGTATCTGAACAGTCAAATCACCTTAACACACTTATTAAACCCCTCACAGTATACAGAGCGAGTATCTGAACAGTCAAATCACCTTAACACAATTATTAAACCCCTCACAGTATACAGAGCGAGTATCTGAACAGTCAAATCACCTTAACACACTTATTAAACCCCTCACAGTATACAGAGCGAGTATCTGAACAGTCAAATCACCTTAACACACTTATTAAACCCCTCACAGTATACAGAGCGAGTATCTGAACAGTCAAATCACCTTAACACACTTATTAAACCCCTCACAGTATACAGAGCTGAACAGTAAACCCCTCACTACAGAGCGAATCTGAACAGTCAAATCATCTTAACACACTTATTAAACCCCTCACAGTATACAGAGCGAGTATCTGAACAGTCAAATCACCTTAACACACTTATTAAACCCCTCACAGTATACAGAGCGAGTATCTGAACAGTCAAATCACCTTAACACACTTATTAAACCCCTCACAGTATACAGAGCTAGTATCTGAACAGTCAAATCATCTTAACACTCTTATTAAACCCCTCACAGTATACAGAGCGAGTATCTGAACAGTCAAATCACCTTAACACACTTATTAAACCCCTCACAGTATACAGAGCGAGTATCTGAACAGTCAAATCACCTTTTCACACTTATTAAACCCCTCACAGTATACAGACGAGTATCTGAACAGTCAAATCACCTTAACACAATTATTAAACCCCTCACAGTATACAGAGCGAGTATCTGAACAGTCAAATCACCTTAACAGAATTATTAAACCCCTCACAGTATACAGAGCGAGTATCTGAACAGTCAAATCACCTTAACACTCTTATTAAACCCCTCACAGTATACAGAGCGAGTATCTGAACAGTCAAATCACCTTAACACACTTATTAAACCCCTCACAGTATACAGAGCGAGTATCTGAACAGTCAAATCACCTTAACACTCTTATTAAACCCCTCACAGTATACAGAGCGAGTATCTGAACAGTCAAATCACCTTAACACAATTATTAAATCCCTCACAGTATACAGAGCGAGTATCTGAACAGTCAAATCATCTTAACACACTTATTAAACCCCTCACAGTATACAGAGCGAGTATCTGAACAGTCAAATCACCTTAACACACTTATTAAACCCCTCACAGTATACAGAGCGAGTATCTGAACAGTCAAATCACCTTAACACTCTTATTAAACCCCTCACAGTATACAGAGCGAGTATCTGAACAGTCAAATCACCTTAACACTCTTATTAAACCCCTCACAGTATACAGAGCGAGTATCTGAACAGTCAAATCATCTTAACACACTTATTAAACCCCTCACAGTATACAGAGCGAGTATCTGAACAGTCAAATCACCTTAACACACTTATTAAACCCCTCACAGTATACAGAGCGAGTATCTGAACAGTCAAATCACCTTAACACACTTATTAAACCCCTCACAGTATACAGAGCGAGTATCTGAACAGTCAAATCATCTTAACACACTTATTAAACCCCTCACAGTATACAGAGCGAGTATCTGAACAGTCAAATCACCTTAACACACTTATTAAACCCCTCACAGTATACAGAGCGAGTATCTGAACAATCAAATCATGTTAACACTCTTACTAAACCCCTCACAGTATACAGAGAGTATCTGAACAGTCAAATCACCTTATCACACTTATTAAACCCCTCACAGTATACAGAGCGAGTATCTGAACAGTCAAATCACCATAACACAATTATTAAATCCCTCACAGTATACAGAGCGAGTATCTGAACAGTCAAATCTTAACACACTTATTAAACCCCTCACAGTATACAGAGCGAGTATCTGAACAGTCAAATCACCTTAACACACTTATTAAACCCCTCACAGTATACAGAGCGAGTATCTGAACAGTCAAATCACCTTAACACACTTATTAAACCCCTCACAGTATACAGAGCTAGTATCTGAACAGTCAAATCATCTTAACACACTTATTAAACCCCTCACAGTATACAGAGCGAGTATCTGAACAGTCAAATCACCTTAACACTCTTATTAAACCCCTCACAGTATACAGAGCGAGTATCTGAACAGTCAAATCACCTTAACACACTTATTAAACCCCTCACAGTATACAGAGCGAGTATCTGAACAGTCAAATCACCTTAACACTCTTATTAAACCCCTCACAGTATACAGAGCGAGTATCTGAACAGTCAAATCACCTTAACACACTTATTAAACCCCTCACAGTATACAGAGCGAGTATCTGAACAGTCAAATCACCTTAACACACTTATTAAACCCCTCACAGTATACAGAGCGAGTATCTGAACAGTCAAATCACCTTAACACACTTATTAAACCCCTCACAGTATACAGAGCGAGTATCTGAACAGTCAAATCACCTTAACACACTTATTAAACCCCTCACAGTATACAGAGCGAGTATCTGAACAGTCAAATCACCTTAACACTCTTATTAAACCCCTCACAGTATACAGAGCGAGTATCTGAACAGTCAAATCACCTTAACACACTTATTAAACCCCTCACAGTATACAGAGCGAGTATCTGAACAGTCAAATCACCTTAACACACTTATTAAACCCCTCACAGTATACAGAGCGAGTATCTGTATACAACAGTATCTGAACATCATCACCTTAACACACTTATTAAACCCCTCACAGTATACAGAGCGAGTATCTGAACAGTCAAATCACCTTAACACACTTATTAAACCCCTCACAGTATACAGAGCGAGTATCTGAACAGTCAAATCACCTTAACACACTTATTAAACCCCTCACAGTATACAGAGCGAGTATCTGAACAGTCAAATCACCTTAACACACTTATTAAACCCCTCACAGTATACAGAGCGAGTATCTGAACAGTCAAATCATCTTAACACTCTTATTAAACCCCTCACAGTATACAGAGCGAGTATCTGAACAGTCAAATCACCTTAACACACTTATTAAACCCCTCACAGTATACAGAGCGAGTATCTGAACAGTCAAATCACCTTAACACACTTATTAAACCCCTCACAGTATACAGAGCGAGTATCTGAACAGTCAAATCACCTTAACACACTTATTAAACCCCTCACAGTATACAGAGCGAGTATCTGAACAGTCAAATCATCTTAACACACTTATTAAACCCCTCACAGTATACAGAGCGAGTATCTGAACAGTCAAATCACCTTAACACAATTATTAAACCCCTCACAGTATACAGAGCGAGTATCTGAACAGTCAAATCACCTTAACACACTTATTAAACCCCTCACAGTATACAGAGCGAGTATCTGAACAGTCAAATCACCTTAACACAATTATTAAATCCCTCACAGTATGCAGAGCGAGTATCTGAACAGTCAAATCACCTTAACACACTTATTAAACCCCTCACAGTATACAGAGCGAGTATCTGAACAGTCAAATCATCTTAACACACCCTTATTAAACCCCTCACAGTATACAGAGCGAGTATCTGAACAGTCAAATCATCTTAACACACTTATTAAACCCCTCACAGTATACAGAGCGAGTATCTGAACAGTCAAATCACCTTAACACACTTATTAAACCCCTCACAGTATACAGAGCGAGTATCTGAACAGTCAAATCATACAGAGCGAGTATCTTAACACTCTTATTAAACCCCTCACAGTATACAGAGCTGAGTATCTGAACAGTCAAATCAGGTTTCTTAACACACTTATTAAACCCCTCACAGTATACAGAGCGAGTATCTGAACAGTCAAATCATCTTAACACTCTTATTAAACCCCTCACAGTATACAGAGCGAGTATCTGAACAGTCAAATCTGAACAGTCAATTCATCTTAACACTTCTTATTAAACCCCTCACAGTATACAGAGCGAGTATCTGAACAGTCAAATCACCTTAACACACTTATTAAACCCCTCACAGTATACAGAGCGAGTATCTGAACAGTCAAATCACCTTAACACACTTATTAAACCCCTCACAGTATACAGAGCGAGTATCTGAACAGTCAAATCACCTTAACACACTTATTAAACCCCTCACAGTATAGTATCTGAACAGTCAAATCACCTTAACACAATTATTAAACCCCTCACAGTATACAGAGCGAGTATCTGAACAGTCAAATCACCTTAACACACTTATTAAACCCCTCACAGTATACAGAGCGAGTATCTGAACAGTCAAATCACCTTAACACACTTATTAAACTCCCTCACAGTATACAGAGCGAGTATCTGAACAGTCAAATCACCTTAACACACTTATTAAACCCCTCACAGTATACAGAGCGAGTATCTGAACAGTCAATCTTAAATCACCCCTCACTATAACATCTGAACAGTTATAACAAATTAAACCCCTCACAGTATACAGAGCGAGTATCTGAACAGTCAAATCACCTTAACACACTTATTAAACCCCTCACAGTATACAGAGCGAGTATCTGAACAGTCAAATCACCTTAACACACTTATTAAACCCCTCACAGTATACAGAGCGAGTATCTGAACAGTCAAATCATCTTAACACACTTATTAAACCCCTCACAGTATACAGAGCGAGTATCTGAACAGTCAAATCACCTTAACACACTTATTAAACCCCTCACAGTATACAGAGCGAGTATCTGAACAGTCAAATCACCTTAACACACTTATTAAACCCCTCACAGTATACAGAGCGAGTATCTGAACAGTCAAATCACCTTAACACACTTATTAAACCCCTCACAGTATACAGAGCGAGTATCTGAACAGTCAAATCACCTTAACACACTTATTAAACCCCTCACAGTATACAGAGCGAGTATCTGAACAGTCAAATCTTAACAACTTATTAAAGTCACAGTATACAGAGCATCTGAACAGTCAAATCACCTTAACACAATTATTAAACCCCTCACAGTATACAGAGCGAGTATCTGAACAGTCAAATCACCTTAACACTGAACTTATTAAACCCCTCACAGTATACAGAGCGAGTATCTGAACAGTCAAATCACCTTAACACTCTTATTAAAACAGTATACAGAGCTAGTATCTGAACAGTCAAATCACCTTAACACACTTATTAAACCCCTCACAGTATACAGAGCGAGTATCTGAACAGTCAAATCACCTTAACACACTTATTAAACCCCTCACAGTATACAGAGTTAGTATCTGAACAGTCAAATCATCTTAACACTCTTATTAAACCCCTCACAGTATACAGAGCGAGTATCTGAACAGTCACCTTCATAAACCCTTCACTTAACACTCTTATTAAAGTCCCCTTCACAGTATACAGAGCGAGTATCTGAACAGTCAAATCACCTTAACACACTTATTAAACCCCTCACAGTATACAGAGCGAGTATCTGAACAGTCAAATCACCTTAACACACTTATTAAACCCCTCACAGTATACAGAGCGAGTATCTGAACAGTCAAATCACCTTAACACTCTTATTAAACCCCTCACAGTATACAGAGCGAGTATCTGAACAGTCAAATCATCTTAACACTCTTATTAAACCCCTCACAGTATACAGAGCTAGTATCTGAACAGTCAAATCATCTTAACACACTTATTAAACCCCTCACAGTATACAGAGCGAGTATCTGAACAGTCAAATCACCTTAACACACTTATTAAACCCCTCACAGTATACAGAGCGAGTATCTGAACAGTCAAATCACCTTAACACACTTATTAAACCCCTCACAGTATACAGAGCGAGTATCTGAACAGTCAAATCACCTTAACACACTTATTAAACCCCTCACAGTATACAGAGCGAGTATCTGAACAGTCAAATCACCTTAACACACTTATTAAACCCCTCACAGTATACAGAGCGAGTATCTGAACAGTCAAATCACCTTAACACACTTATTAAACCCCTCACAGTATACAGAGCGAGTATCTGAACAGTCAAATCACCTTAACACACTTATTAAACCCCTCACAGTATACAGAGCGAGTATCTGAACAGTCAAATCACCTTAACACACTTATTAAACCCCTCACAGTATACAGAGCGAGTATCTGAACAGTCAAATCACCTTAACACACTTATTAAATCCCTCACAGTATACAGAGCTAGTATCTGAACAGTCAAATCATCTTAACACACTTATTAAATCCCTCACAGTATACAGAGCGAGTATCTGAACAGTCAAATCACCTTAACACACTTATTAAACCCCTCACAGTATACAGAGCGAGTATCTGAACAGTCAAATCATCTTAACACACTTATTAAACCCCTCACAGTATACAGAGCGAGTATCTGAACAGTCAAATCACCTTAACACAATTATTAAACCCCTCACAGTATACAGAGCGAGTATCTGTCAAATCACCTTAACACACTTATTAAACCCCTCACAGTATACAGAGCGAGTATCTGAAATCAAATCACCTTAACACACTTATTAAACCCCTCACAGTATACAGAGCGAGTATCTGAACAGTCAAATCATCTTAACACACTTATTAAACCCCTCACAGTATACAGAGCGAGTATCTGAACAGTCAAATCATCTTAACACACTTATTAAACCCCTCACAGTATACAGAGCGAGTATCTGAACAGTCAAATCACCTTAACACACTTATTAAACCCCTCACAGTATACAGAGCGAGTATCTGAACAGTCAAATCACCTTAACACACTTATTAAACCCCTCACAGTATACAGAGTATCTGAACAGTATCTTGAACTTATTAAAGTCAAATACAGAGCTAGTATCTGAACTTAACACTCTTATTAAACCCCTCACAGTATACAGAGCGAGTATCTGAACAGTCAAATCAGTCAAATCCCCTCACTTAACACACAGTTATTAAACCCCTCACAGTATACAGAGCGAGTATCTGAACAGTCAAATCACCTTAACACAATTATTAAATCCCTCACAGTATACAGAGCGAGTATCTGAACAGTCAAATCACCTTAACACACTTATTAAACCCCTCACAGTATACAGAGCGAGTATCTGAACAGTCAAATCACCTTAACACACTTATTAAACCCCTCACAGTATACAGAGCGAGTATCTGAACAGTCAAATCATCTTAACACTCTTATTAAACCCCTCACAGTATACAGAGCGAGTATCTGAACAGTCAAATCACCTTAACACACTTATTAAACCCCTCACAGTATACAGAGCGAGTATCTGAACAGTCAAATCACCTTAACACACTTATTAAACCCCTCACAGTATACAGAGCGAGTATCTGAACAGTCAAATCACCTTAACACTCTTATTAAACCCCTCACAGTATACAGAGCGAGTATCTGAACAGTCAAATCACCTTAACACACTTATTCAACCCCTCACAGTATACAGAGCGAGTATCTGAACAGTCAAATCACCTTAACACACTTATTAAACCCCTCACAGTATACAGAGCTAGTATCTGAACAGTCAAATCATCTTAACACACTTATTAAACCCCTCACAGTATACAGAGCGAGTATCTGAACAGTCAAATCACCTTAACACACTTATTAAACCCCTCACAGTATACAGAGCGAGTATCTGAACAGTCAAATCACCTTAACACTCTTATTAAACCCCTCACAGTATACAGAGCGAGTATCTGAACAGTCAAATCACCTTAACACACTTATTAAACCCCTCACAGTATACAGAGCGAGTATCTGAACAGTCAAATCACCTTAACACACTTATTAAACCCCTCACAGTATACAGAGCGAGTATCTGAACAGTCAAATCACCTTAACACACTTATTAAACCCCTCACAGTATACAGAGCGAGTATCTGAACAGTCAAATCACCTTAACACTCTTATTAAACCCTTCACAGTATACAGAGCTAGTATCTGAACAGTCAAATCATCTTAACACTCTTATTAAACCCCTCACAGTATACAGAGCGAGTATCTGAACAGTCAAATCACCTTAACACACTTATTAAACCCCTCACAGTATACAGAGCGAGTATCTGAACAGTCAAATGACCTTAACACTCTTATTAAACCCATCACAGTATCACAGTATCTGAACAGTCAAATCACCTTAACACACTTATTAAACCCCTCACAGTATACAGAGCGAGTATCTGAACAGTCAAATCACCTTAACACACTTATTAAACCCCTCACAGTATACAGAGCGAGTATCTGAACAGTCAAATCATCTTAACACACTTATTAAACCCCTCACAGTATACAGAGCTAGTATCTGAACAGTCAAATCACCTTAACACTCTTATTAAACCCCTCACAGTATACAGAGCGAGTATCTGAACAGTCAAATCACCTTAACACACTTATTAAACCCCTCACAGTATACAGAGCGAGTATCTGAACAGTCAAATCACCTTAACACTCTTATTAAACCCATCACAGTATACAGAGCGAGTATCTGAACAGTCAAATCACCTTATTAAACCCCTCACACAGAGCTGAACAGTATCTGAACAGTCAAATTATTAAACCCCTCACAGTATACAGAGCGAGTATCTGAACAGTCAAATCATCTTAACACACTTATTAAACCCCTCACAGTATACAGAGCGAGTATCTGAACAGTCAAATCACCTTAACACACTTATTAAACCCCTCACAGTATACAGAGCGAGTATCTGAACAGTCAAATCACCTTAACACACTTATTAAACCCCTCACAGTATACAGAGCGAGTATCTGAACAGTCAAATCACCTTAACACACTTATTAAACCCCTCACAGTATACAGAGCGAGTATCTGAACAGTCAAATCACCTTTACACAATTATTAAACCCCTCACAGTATACAGAGCGAGTATCTGAACAGTCAAATCACCTTAACACACTTATTAAACCCCTCACAGTATACAGAGCGAGTATCTGAACAGTCAAATCACCCCTCACAGTATACAGAGAGTATCTGAACAGTCAAATCACCTTAACACTCTTATTAAACCCCTCACAGTATACAGAGCTAGTATCTGAACAGTCAAATCATCTTAACACACTTATTAAACCCCTCACAGTATACAGAGCTAGTATCTGAACAGTCAAATCACCTTAACACTCTTATTAAACCCCTCACAGTATACAGAGCGAGTATCTGAACAGTCAAATCACCTTAACACACTTATTAAACCCCTCACAGTATACAGAGCGAGTATCTGAACAGTCAAATCACCTTAACACACTTATTAAACCCCTCACAGTATACAGAGCGAGTATCTGAACAGTCAAATCATCTTAACACACTTATTAAACCCCTCACAGTATACAGAGTGAGTATCTGAACAGTCAAATCACTCTTATTAACACAGAGCTTCAAATCATCTTAAAATTAAACCCCTCACAGTATACAGAGCGAGTATCTGAACAGTCAAATCATCACACTTTTTAAACCCCTCACAGTACACAGAGCGTGAGTATCTGAACAGTCAAAACTTAACCCTCTTATTAAACCCCTCACAGTATACAGAGCGAGTATCTGAACATTCAAATCATCTTAACACTCTTATTAAACCCCTCACAGTATACAGAGCGAGTATCTGAACAGTCAAATCATCTTAACACTCTTATTAAACCCCTCACAGTATACAGAGCGAGTATCTGAACAGTCAAATCACCTTAACACACTTATTAAACCCCTCACAGTATACAGAGCCAGTATCTGAACAGTCAAATCATCTTAACACACTTATTAAATCCATCACAGTATACAGAGCGAGTATCTGAACAGTCAAATCATCTTAACACTCTTATTAAACCCCTCACAGTATACAGAGCTAATATCTGAACAGTCAAATCACCTTAACACTCTTATTAAACCCCTCACAGTATACAGAGCGAGTATCTGAACAGTCAAATCACCTTAACACACTTATTAAACCCCTCACAGTATACAGAGCGAGTATCTGAACAGTCAAATCACCTTAACACACTTATTAAATCCCTCACAGTATACAGAGCGAGTATCTGAACAGTCAAATCACCTTAACACACTTATTAAACCCCTCACAGTATACAGAGCGAGTATCTGAACAGTCAAATCACCTTAACACACTTATTAAACCCCTCACAGTATACAGAGCGAGTATCTGAACAGTCAAATCACCTTAACACAATTATTAAACCCCTCACAGTATACAGAGCGAGTATCTGAACAGTCAAATCACCTTAACACACTTATTAAACCCCTCACAGTATACAGAGCGAGTATCTGAACAGTCAAATCACCTTAACACACTTATTAAACCCCTCACAGTATACAGAGCGAGTATCTGAAAAGTCAAATCACCTTAACACACTTATTAAACCCCTCACAGTATACAGAGCTAGTATCTGAACAGTCAAATCACCTTAACACACTTATTAAACCCCTCACACTGTACAGAGCGAGAATCTGAACAGTCAAATCACCTTATCACACTTATTAAACCCCTCACAGTATACAGAGAGAGTATCTGAACAGTCAAATCACCATAACACAATTATTAAATCCCTCACAGTATGCAGAGAGAGTATCTGAACAATCAAATCATGTTAACACTTATTAAACCCCTCACAGTATACAGAGCGAGTATCTGAACAGTCAAATCACTTTAATACACTTATTAAACCCCTCACAGTATACAGAGCGAGTATCTGAATAGTCAAATCATCTTAACACACTGATTAAACCCCTCACAGTATACAGAGTTAGTATCTGAACAGTCAAATGATCTTAACACTCTTATTAAACCCCTCACAGTATACAGAGCGAGTATCTGAACAGTCAAATCACCTTAACACTCTTATTAAACCCCTCACAGTATACAGAGCGAGTATCTGAACACATCCCTCACAGTATACAGAGCGAGAATCTGAACAGTCAAATCACCTTAACACAATTATTAAACCCTTCACAGTATACAGAGCGAGACCTCACTGTTCTGGTATATAGATGTGTGTGAGGATTGAAGAGGCCAGGCCTTACTAACCAGGTTCTGGCCTATTTAGGGGAACATTAAGGAATTAGTCGAAAAATGTGTCTACGTGACATTTATATTTACAGTCAACGCTATCTGTACAAAAGCAAGTCATGTAATATTTACATTCAACTGAGCTCTCTGTTGGTGTTAATGTGTTTTGGCCTAGTATCCTACACACCACCCCTTCATTACTGTGTCTCTCTTCAGCTTTGATAATGGTCCAGGAAGCCCCTGTCCTAATGATTCCTTCACTGCAAGGAAATGTTTCACTTTCTCAATGTACTGTACCTCAATTGACAAGCAAATCCAATCTGCTCCTACGTCCTGTCAATTTGATCTCAATAAATGAAATGTACACCAATGCAATACGTGTGCATGACTTCCTGAGGAGATGTCAATAGGACCCTCGTGGTTTTAGTATTTCTGACCTCATTTCCAGTTATTGAAGCCAGTAAACATTATTATAAATGTCAAAACCATTTAGTTGGTAAAATAGAGTCAGAACTGGGGCTCAGACAATAACGGTTGCAAAAACACAACATGAAGCTTCCTCTGTCCTAATGAGGTTGTTTCCTTCGATTGTCTTTTTCAATTAGTGGCAAATAGTAAAGGATTTCATCTATTGATTGATTTATTTTCAAGTTCATGAAAGAGGCCAGTTGAATAAACCACTGTCTTTAAAACACTCTTTGTGACCAGTTAATTCAGTCATTTTATTTGTTGTTTAGCTCATAAATTTGATTTAAAAGGGTCAATTAATATATCGGATTCTGCCGAGTCAACGTCCGGTTTGAACTGCACTTCTTGATTCTTTAGCGTGACTGTGTGTGCTGTGGACTGTGTGTAACTGTGAATTTATCTACCCAATGTTAATAATGCCTGTAATCCCCCGCAACCACACACTCTTGCCGTCACGTCTTTACTCTCCCTGTGTGGTGACTCAGCAGAATCTGGTAGCACTATGTCTCCTATTCCTGCAGTGTCTTAATGAAATGAGATAGGAGTTGGATCCTATGATAGATTCAAAGCAAGAAAGGAAAAGGCAAGAGCTAGCTTTCTTCTTTCTTAGCGTATACTTTCATTAACTTAATGCCTTCTCAGAAGTGCTTGAGACTCACACTGACACAGCACACATTGCTTTCTGCTATATTTCATAGAGCTTCCCTGATTGGTAATATAAATAAAGACAGCATAGACACAACTGATGCTTTTAAGAAATGTCAGCAATGGGCAGCATGTTTCAAGCTGGTGTGGGTTTTTACTTGGGCAACTCTGCCCAGGAGGTGTGAAATTGTTAATATCCAGAAAAGTCTAACAGCTGTGCCAAATTTTTGCATCACTCTAGAATATTTAGGATAACAAGAAAAAACAAAAAACAACTTCATGAACACAACACTACATAGCTTATCAATGCAATATGTTAACGTAACAGTTTTATTCAGCAGGTTTCATTCGACTTTATAAAGCAACATGTGTTCACTTTCTACAGGGTGATGGAAAACCTTTGCCAAGAGCTGTAATTACTGTAATTGACTGTAACCTGCATATGTTTACATTTACAGTTAAATCAATCTAGTGCTGAAAACTTTATAAGGGTTTCATAGAACATTATGTGTAACCAGTAGGAAAACAAACCCAACAAATCACAGAGATAATAAATTCAATGTCTTCCTTGTACGATGGATTTTCTATTGAACCATAAAACTGGCAGTCTGTGTTTTGTGCAATAATAGAAAGATTATGATAGAAGCCTACAAGCAATCAGCAGCTTGTCTCTGTGGAGTTTATACAAAAATGGGCTTCTGGCAGCCATGGTGTCATCATGCATTAACATCTTGCAGACATTCATGGTAGACATCAGATGCAAATTTGGTAGATTTCTATGCAAACAACTAAACAATTAGCCCTCATTGACATCATTTTATGTGTAGGAATCGTTGGCAGGCAAAATTAGTACATTACACCACATGCCAATAGGCTGGAGACAAACTACAAAGTTTCTTTCAGAC
>NW_024474338.1:0-8167 GCF_017654505.1 Polyodon spathula
AGATCTGTTGTCACGCTTTTCAGTTTTTGCTTGTAAATTGCCCCAGTGTTTCCTGGTGTATGCTTGCTGCTGTTTCTGTGTTTCCAGACACATTGAATCTTGGTGAATGCTTGCTGCTGTTTCTGTGTTTCCAGACACAATGTTTCTTGGTGTATGCTTGCTATATACAATTTATATGTTTTAGCAGACACCAAGAAGTTGATAATAATGGTGTATGCTTGCTTAACTGTTTGTATTAGTGTTTCCAGACACAATCTTTCGATGGTGTATGACAACTGCTGTTTATGTGTTTCCAGACACAATGTTTCTTGGTGTATGGAAAGCTGCTGTTTCTGTGTTTCCAGACATCAATATTTCACGACTGGTGTTTGCTTGCTGCTGTTTCTGTGTAGGCCAATTACACAATGTGCTTTACTTGCTGGTGTAATGATACTTGCTGCTGTTTCTGTGTTTCCAGACACAACGAGCACAATCATGGTGTATGCTTGCTGCTGTTTCTGTGTTTCCAGACACAATCCGCCATTGTTTCCTGGTGTATGCTTGCTGCTGTTTCTGTGTTTCCAGACACAATGTTTCTTGGTGTATGCTTGCTGCTGTTTCTGTGTTTCCAGACACAATGTTTCTTGGTGTATGCTTGCTGCTGTTTCTGTGTTTCCAGACACAATGTTTCTTGGTGTATGCTTGCTGCTGTTTCTGTGTTTCCAGACACAATGTTTCTTGGTGTATGCTTGCTGCTGTTTCTGTGTTTCCAGACACAATGTTTCTTGGTGTATGCTTGCTGCTGTTTCTGTGTTTCCAGACACAATGTTTCTTGGTGTATGCTTGCTGCTGTTTCTGTGTTTCCAAACACAATCTTTCTTGGTGTATGCTTGCTGCTGTTTCTGTGTTTCCAGACACAATCTTTCTTGGTGTATGCTTGCTGCTGTTTCTGTGTTTCCAGACACAATGTTTCTTGGTGTATGCTTGCTGCTGTTTCTGTGTTTCCAGACACAATGTTTTTTTGGTGTATGCTTGCTGCTGTTTCTGTGTTTCTCAAAACAAGGAAATGTTACACTGGAGTAGACCTGAGTTCTACATTGGGACACATTTTCAGGAAACATTTTGGCCAATCAGGAGCATGACATCATCAGTCATGTGACTTTGCAAAGATGGTGACTTTTACAGAAGATGCTACATGTAACCAGTTTATTGACTGGGTTTCAAAAGAAGATAGATTTATTCAGTTTTCTTATGATGTTTACTGAGAGCTATTAAATAAACATATTTCCTCAGGGGGTGGCACTGTGGCGCGGTGATGTTCTGGTGCTCTGGTGTTCTCCCACAGTCCACAAACATGTTGGCTAGATTGATTGGCAAGCTCTCTAAATTGTCCCCTAGGGTTGTTAGTTGCCCTGTGATGGACTGGCATCCCATCCAGGGTGTGTAGTCCCACCTTGCACAACTGTGTGTGTCTGCTCCGGCTCGTTACTGTGACTCTATGTAAAATAAAGCAGCCATGGCTTCTGCGTGTTTGTATTTATGTTTCCTTGTGTAACCTGAGATTAAAGTTACAATCAGGGGTATGTGGTATAAGCAGGTATTTTTCAATAGGTTTGTGCTATGTCATTAGGCTGTTATACACATGCTTGGTAACTCAAAAAACTAAAACTATATACATGAGTAAATAATAATAATAAAAAAATATGAATGGTCAAATATGAATTTTTGTTTTTTGTATTCCCTCTCACTTCCTTTAACCCTTTGTATACTTGTACCCTGTTGTACCACTGCATTTTGGAACAAGGTACCATGCTATCATGTTATCAGTGTGAATGGTATTGTATAATATATGTATATATCCTATACAACCAATGCTGTATTATGATATGTAGTACCACCATGGTAATGCATGTGCCATGGTATATAGCTACACCATTATAGTGCAACTAGATACAGACAACACTCTTTATACTGCCTGGTTAGGGCCAGGGGCAAAATTGTCAATAAAGTGAGGGTGGCGTTACAGTGAGCGTTAGAATAAAAGTATATATTAAACTCAGCTCAATCATGCCTTAACTTAAGTAGCCTAGCCTGCAGTCCTGGACAGCAATAACTTGTACACCACTAGATAATTTCCAGCTCAATGAGCGTGTCCCACGGGCAATGCTGGGCCGTGTTAGGGGGATGACTCCCAGGACACGGAGGGTAGGAGGTTAGTTCTCGACCTGGTTATTCCCTGGACGACCAGGACGCTCAATATGTATTGTTCTTTTTTGTTATACTGTTTGTGCAGGCTTTCTGCATGAGGTATTAATGATGTTATTAATTGTAAGTTTTACATTATGTGTATGTGTGTGTCTTTTATAATTAAGTTGTTTTTAATCATGATGTTTAAATTGTGTGTGAATGTGTTTTTATAGTCGTTTTAATCTGCTTACTAATTCAGTTGTTTTTATCCTTTTATATTAAGGTTCTATACAGTATTGTGTAAGTTTTGAGTTCTTTAATTTCCCATTGGCAAAACCAGCTACGTGCATCTTTGCACAGCCTTACATGACCCTGTCACAAATAGCTGTCTGAGCTAAATGCCAAAAGGCAGGAGATTAGCAGAGACAGTGTGAGATGGAGGAAGGGAACTGAAAGACCAGATGGATGCGCCCTGCTAGGTACAACGTGGAATGCAACCCCCCCCTTTTCCCCGGCAGAGGGAGTGTGCAATGATAGAATGGAAATCCCTATCACTGGGCAGAAGTAAGACAAATGGGAGTTGAGTCAACAATTGTTTACAAATGTATAAATACTCAACTGTAACAGGGTGAGGAACCCTGTACAATTATTTGATTATTTATTTGAGAACGGGGTCTCCTCCTCTGCCCCTGTGTTATTTGTGTTTGTTTATTTATTATTTACTGTATAAATGACGGTGAAAGCCGTGTGTTTTGTGTATTGTATTTATGACAGCGTAGCCACGTTTGTTTTGTTGTTTTGTGTTTATTTAGATGTGCTCTGGCAGAGGCGAGGTAGTAGCTCATTCTTTGCCAGGAATGATTAAAAACCTTGTGCAGAAGGCGGCCATCTCCCAAATTAATTGATTCATTTGTTGCTAATCGGGAGATGGTCACCTGTATATGAACCTGAAGCTCTCTGCACTCAGGGTGGGTGTTCGGAAGTGGAGAACGGGAGAGCAAGAGGAGAGAGAAATTTATAACTAAAAACATATAGGAACAGTGAAGGCAATTGCCCAGCCTGACCTATTTGTGTTCATGATTTGTTTTATTTAAAAAACTTTATTTTTTGCTCTGTGAGCACTGTTTTGTTTAAATATTTTATTTATTATTGTTATTGAAAATAAACGGAGCCACAGAGCCTTTTCACTGCAGTACTGCCTTGGATTTTTTTTCTGTTCCTGCATCTGGCCTGACATCACCACTCGTCATCCTGTCACACGTGGTGTCATTGTGGATCAGCCACAGCCTCCACAATCGGGCCGGAAAGGATACTGCAGGTTTTTATTTTTTTAAACTTGTGGAGTGAGGAAGAGAAGGTGGGGAGGAAGAGTTGGAAGAATCAGGACCCCCAGTACGAGGAGGTCTGGAACCAGGGCCTGGTTGGGGACGCTGCAGAGTGGTTCTGGGCGAGAGACCAGACCCGGCCAACACCCAAGAGGGAGGAGCCCAAACAGCCACAGCCCGCACATCCTGATTCTGAGTGGGAGGAGCGCGAATGTCCTGCGCCTGAGTGGGAGGAGCCTGAACGTCCATAGCCCAAGAGGGGGGAGTCGGTGTGTCCACAGCCCAAGAGGGGGGCTTGCGGCTCACACCTCCACCAGCAGAGGGAGAAATGTATGCTCTTAGACAACTTTCAGAGCTTAATGATAGCTGATAAGAGGACAATTGTCAATTTGGACAATTGTAGGATAGAGGCTTTAAGACAATTATCTAATCTAGAATATTATAAACCATTGACTTGTGATCCAACTACTAAAATTAAGGAATGTATTGACGTAATCTTAAAATTGGCATGTGAAAATAATTGGATAGCAAAGCAAGAATTAAAATTTCTATCAATTAAATTTCCCATTAAACTGGTATTTTATATGTTGCCTAAAATACATATGAATACACAGAATCCCCTTTGTAGGTCCATTGTTTCTGGTTGTGGTTCGATAACTGAACATCTGTTCAAATTTGTTGATGTATATTTGAGAAAAAGTTGAACAGTTACCATCATATTTGAAAGATTTGAGGGATGTCATAAATTGTCTTACTAAACTGAAAATAAAATCTAATATTTTGTTAGTGAGTTTTGATATCGAAAGTTTATACATGAATATTCCCCATGAATCTGATTTACAAGCTATGTCATTCTTTTTTGAAGATAGGACGCTTCTTCCCCCCCTCTCATGTTTTATTTGATTTGACTAAATTTATTTTACAAAACAATTATTTTACTTTTGAAAATCAATTTTATCAACAAGTAAATGGAACTGCTATGGGGTCCCCATTTTTGTTGGTAAATTGGGAAAAAGAATCAATTTATGACATCAATAGGAATCCCTTTGTTAATTGTATTTCTGTATGGAAATGATTTATAGATGATATGGGATGGGCCAGAGCTTGAGATTCATGAATTCCACAGTTATATGAATAGCAAAGATGCAAGTTTGAAGTTTACTATGGATACATATTTAGTGAAATACAGATACATTTTTTGGATTTGGATGTCTATAAAGATGAAGTGGGTTTTTAACACACATCTATTTATAGAAAATATACTGATAGGGATACATTGTTGAGAGCTTCGAGTTTCCTCCCTAGACATTTGATTAATAGTATTCCATATAGCCAGTTTGTGAGATTGAGATGTAATTGCGACATGGACAAGGATTTTGCAATACAAGCAGAAGTGATGAAAAAACGTTTTCTAGAATGTGGTTATGACATTGCTAATATAAATAAAGCCACTAATCGTGCAGCTATTAAACCAAGGGAGGAATTACTTACTTCTGACTTAAAAGTTAAACAGTTTAACGACACACCAATTTTTATGACTGATTTTTCAACGTAAGCTCAAGATGTGAGGAGAGTCATTCTTAAACACTGGAATGTATTACAAACTGCTCACACTTTAAAACAGATACCTCCAAAAACAGTGTTTAGACAGGCCCAGAATTTGAGAGATTATTTGGTTCGTAGTGATTTAAAAACAATACTGCAAAAGACACGGTTGGGCAGTCAGCCCAAAGGTAATTATAAAGGTGGTAACTGTGCAGTAATACTGCAAATTCTTTTTTTTTTTTTTTTTAATTTAGTCATTGCCAATTATTTTTTTGTTATTTTCTCCCAATTTGAAATGCCCAATTATTATTTAGGCTCAGCTCACTGCTGCCACCCCTGTGCTGACTCGGGAGTGGTGAAGATGAACACACGCTGTCCTCCGAAGCGTTGTGCTGTCAGCTGACCGCTTCTTTACACACTGTGGATTCACCATGCAGCCACCCAGGAGCTACAGCGTGGGAGGACAACGCAGCTCCCGGACAGCTAACAGGCAAGCCCGCAGACTACAGGGGTCGCTGGTGCGCGGTGAGCCGAGGTCACCCTGGTCGACCTAAGCCCTCCCGGCAATGCTCAGCCAATTGAGCCCCACATCCTGGGAACTCCCATACACGGTCGGCCGTGGAATAGCCCACACTCGAACCGGCGACGTCCAGGCTATATAGGGCGCATCCTCACAGCGGAAAAAGGTATCAAATAAATCAGTTCATTAATTGTAGTACCACTTTTGTTGTACATATGCTGGTTTGTCCATGTGAAAACATGTGGAAAATGTGGGGAGGACAAAAAGAATATTAAAACAGAAAATTAAAGAACATAAAACAGCGTTGCGTACTGGCAATCTGGACTATGCTATGGCAAGACATTATATACAAGCTAGTCACGGGTCATCATCTAAGCTAAGATTTATTGGTATAGAAAAAGTTAATTGTCCTAAATGAGGTGGTGAGCATTTCAATGTACTGTTTAAATGAGAGTCTTTTTGGATTTATACATTTAATACTTTGCATCCCTTTGGTTTAAATGACAAACTAGACTATAGTCCTTATAGTAATTCCTGGCTGATGCACTTTAGCACTTTATAGTGCTTTATTTATGAATGGGCTTGTATATAACTGATTTGCATTATTCATGTACATGTGTAAATTATGAAATTGTGTTTGATAATGGATGATTGATAATCATTCATGTATGGTTCAATGTGTAACTGTTTTTACATGCAGTATGTGAGGTTATTCTATTAAATTGTTCTACTTTTAATTGTTAATTATATATAATTCCTGTGAAAGTTGACACACTATCCCGATGAAGGCACTGTGGTGCCGAAACCAGTAGATTTTTATATCTTTTTAAATGAAATAAAGCATATTGAATACACTATATTGTGTGTGCCATAAATTTGGTCTTTACAAATGCAAGAAGTCGAATGTCGCTTATATATATATATATATATATATGTGTGTGTGTGTGTGTGTGTGTGTGAGATATATATATAATATATATACAGTGCCTTGCAAAAAGCACCCCTGACCAATTCTGTCATATTACTGAATTACAAATGGTACATTGAAATTTCGTTCTGTTTGATATTTTATTTTTAAACACTGAAACTCAAAATCAAGTATTGTAAGGTGACATTGGTTTTATGTTGGGAAATATTTTTAAGGAAAATAAAAAACTGAATTATCTTGCTTGCATAAGTATTCAACCCCTGTGCTGTGGAAGCTCCCAGTTTGCACCGATGAAAGAAATTGCCCTAACGAGGACACAATTACCTTACCATTGGCCTCCACCTGTGAACCATTAAAGTTGCTGTCACATTTTCTGGATAAAAACCCCACTGTTGAAGGATCATTGGTAAGGCTGTGAATCTGAAGGAAAATGAAGACCAAAGAGCATTCTACAGAAGTTAGAGATAAAGTAATACAAATGCATAGATTAGGGAAAGGGTACAAAATAATATCAAAGTGTTTGGATATCCCAGTGAGCACAGTTGGATCAATAATCAGGAAATGGAAGCTGCATAACACCACCCAGGTACTGCCAAGAAAAGGCCATCCCTCAAAACTCAGCGCTCAAACAAGGAGACTTGTGAGAGAAGCCACAGAGAGGCCAACAATCACTTTGAAGGAGCTACAGAGTTCAGTGGCTGGGAGCGGAGTAATGGTGCATCAGTCAACCATATCAAGAGCTCTGCATAACACTGGCCTGTATGGGAGGGTGGCAAGAAAGAAGCCGTTACTCAAAAAGTACCATCTGAAAGCACATCTGGAGTTTGCCAGAAAGCATGAGAGTGACCCAGCTGCAATGTGGGAAAAGGTTTTGTGGTCAGATGAGACCAAGATAGAGCTTTTTGGCCAAAACTCAAAGCGCTATGTGTGGCGCAAACCTAACACTGCCCATGCCTCAAGACACACCATCCCTACAGTGAAGTATGGTGGTGGCAGCATCATGCTGTGGGGATGCTTCTCATCAGCAGGGACTGGGCATCTTGTTACAATTGAAGGAAGAATGGATGGAGCAAAATACAGGAAAATATTGTAAGAGAATTTACTTCAGTCTGCTAAAAAACTGAAGCTTGGGAGGAAATTCACCTTTCAGCAGGACAATGATCCCAAGCACAAGGCCAAAGCAACATTGGAGTGGCCCAGTCAAAGTCCTGATCTCAATCTCATTGAGAATCTGTGGCACTATTTGAAAATTGCGGTCCACAAGCGTCGTCCAACCAACCTGAACAACCTGGAGCAAATCTGCCAAGAAGAATGGGCCAAAATCACTCCGACACTGTGTGCAAAGCTGGTACATACTTACCCCAAAAGACTTAAAGCTGTTATTGCAGCAAAAGGTGGCTCTACCAAATATTAATGTGTGGGGGTTGAATACTTATGCAAGCAAGATATTTCAGTTTTTTATTTTTCTTAAAAATATTTCCCAACATAAAACCAATGTCACCTTACAATAATTGATTTTGAGTTTAAAAATAAAATATCGAACAGAACGAAATTTCAATGTGCCATTTGTAATTCAGTAATATGAGAGAATTGGTCAGGGGTGTGAATACTTTTGCAAGGCACTGTAAATGTGTGTGTATATTATATATACTATATAAATACACATACACATATATATATATA
>NW_024474340.1:0-9000 GCF_017654505.1 Polyodon spathula
CTAGGAAAAAGTAAATCAATTAGTAGTAATTATTATTATTTTCTTAGACTTATCCAGAGTGACAGTGGTTACAAAATATCACAGTTTAAGCACAAAAATACAGAAACAACATAAATATCATAACACGCAGTTTAGACGCAAGGATCACGAAGCAAAGAGCGATTCTGACTGCTCAAACGCGAATTGACGTCTCTTATACCCTTCACACGACATATTAGTATAAATATCACACGTAATGTTTAGATAAATAATATATTTTTACAAAAAGCGTCAAAAAATGGTTTGATGCAGGTGAGATCGTAACTGACCTACAGTACTCTGCTATAAAAAACAAAAACAATAATAACATTTTCAGTTATCAATTATCAGCTGTAATGTTTCCAATCCTGTTCAATGCCAAGAACAGTAGAGCAACAGGGATATATGTAGAAGTCCTCCTTATGATGAAATTTCTGATGAAGGATAAAGATTGTATCATTGTTTTTTTCACAATAGCAATGTTATCTCCGATCTGTATACAATTGTTTCCTTTCTCAACAGTCATTGAACACTTTTTTATACACATCTCCTTGTACTGCACAGCATTTGGAAAGTATGGTAGCACAGGGCCATTGTGATGAACTTTGTTCAATTCAGCTATTGCTTTATTTGGTTGATTTACTGTTGGCATCTCAGATAGTCTTTGAATAACTTACTATAATGCTTGAGATGGCTTGCGCACCAGTTTTTTCACTTGGCCAATTAAATTTTCAATTGAAAGGCAGATATATTATCCAGAAGTCCAAATAATTTAATCTCTAGTCAAATGGAGTAACTGGTGAATGTTGTAGACAAGTTCATCTTTCCCATACAATTTACCAAAATGCTTCTCAAAAGACACAAGAAGTTCATAAGCAAAATCAATCATTGTTGGTGAGACAAGTAACACTAACATAGCCACTGATAAAAGCATGACATTGTCATACATTCCATTTTGAATCAAACCCCTCAAGACTACGAGCCCTGTGTATAAAAGGAACAGACATAATTCTGTGGCTTTCCACCTATCTAGCTCAGTCAAAAATCAAGGTTTTCTCACAAACTCCATTGGTATAAAAAACGAAGCATTTTGAGATCACTGGAGATGGTATTAACAATGCGGGAGTGAAGTCATGTCTTTAATAATGTCTTTGCAATGCCCACACAGCACAAGTGCATCTAGTCAATTGGAAATTGAGAGACCATTTTTGCTACACCAATCAATGTGCTTGAACTCAAGTGATGTTCCTCATCAGTCATTGCCTTGAAGTGTTGATCAGGGCAAAGTCATGCATCTGTCTCAGGATATGTCATTCACCACTCTGGGTACATTTATCACACCCTGAATAACCATTATGTGATTTGACATTTTTCACAAATGCCCAGGCTGGTGCTTCACATATATATACTGACACTGTAACTCGGAAATGTACACCGCTGTGACTGAGGCCATCATGTTTCAACTGAGATAATTCAGTGACAAATTCCTTCAAATAATCATGAGAACTATCGAGTTTGCTTGTGCCACAGAACAAACCAATAATGAAAGGAGATTTGGAGTCATCGCATTCAAGTAATCCAAGAATTGGAGTTTGGAGCTTTTAAAAAGTGGAATGCAGTCAATGTTGATTTGCACAGAGAGGCAACTATTCTCAGGTCGGCATGTCATATCATTTAATTTTGCTTGCAATACTCTTTTCAGTCTAAAGTTATAGTGTTCTCCTCCACCTACTTTAATTGTGTTTACATAGGTTGCGTGCCAAGCAGTGCTCTTGCATCTTTTGGCAAAGCAAGAAAATTGTTTTTCAAAATGCCCAGAACTGGTGTCAAAGCCACTAAGGAAATGTTCTATTTCTTTGCCCAGTGCTGAAGTTTGTTTGAGATTTCTTCTTGGTTTGTTTGACTATTTCCTAATGTTGAAAATTGTGATACATTTTCACAGTCATACAAACTCTCAGAATCCATATCTGGGTTAATTTGACACTCACTGCTACCTGAATCATCAGAAAAAAAAAAAAAAAAAAAACCTCTGTCATCGCACTGAACATGTTCATCAGATTGATAATAATTAGTATTGGGACTAGTTGAAATGACAGGATTTGTAAGATCTTCAATCAACATCAATACAAGTGGCTTCTTGAAAAATCTCATGTACATGATCATTGACACATGAATTCACTTTTCTATGTTTTGTCCAGTGAGAATGAGATGTAGCCACGATTAATCTGCATACAGTGCCGTGGCAACGCACTATAAGAACTGTTATGCATTTTCACTGTTTATATATATATATATATATATATATATATATATATATATATATATATATATATATATATATTGTTATATATATATATAATTGTTTAGGAGTTTATCAAACTAAAACCAGGTTGTACTTTTAAAAATCGGTTTACTTCAGTAAAATAAAAACTAAATAATGTAAGCTTTCAATACAGTAAATGCTGATAACTTTCTAATGTGTGTGCTTCAATGAAGTAATAATAGTGAGGTGTGGAGAACTAAACAAGCATGGGACAGTTTCATAAAATATAGGTAGCCTAGTGATAAGTACCTTAATATATATATATATATATATATATATATATATATATATATATATATATATATATATATATATATATATAAATATATATATAATCAGTTAAAATTGGTTAAAAAAGTGACAACGTGGAACACTCCTCTATTTGTAAAAATAACAGTGGTGCAGTTGTTGTTTATTCAGTGGGAAGTTGTGGTCATTTACCTGTTTGTGGATCCACATTGTGCATCACTGTCATTTTCCATCACCGCAGTCACAGCAAGGGAGTAAAGAGGGGGAGGAGAGAGAACGACATGACATTTATTGCAGTTTAAAACATTTATTTGAGAAACTATTATTTATATATTATAAATTCCGGTCAAGTCATCAATGTTTCTTTCAATGGCACTGACAGTATTTTTGTTTGGTAGTGCAGGCTAGCATGAGTGTGTAAACTAAATACAAGTTAGACAGTGTAGGATACTGCGACTTGTAGGGTTCCGTATTTTCGTTTTTAATTACTAGTAAAAAAATCGACATTAACATTACCCGATATGAAATGGAAGAGAAGAACAGTAATACAGTAATAACCTTTAATCTTTTTAGAAACAGTGTCGGAAATAGCGAATTGGTGTAAAATCATTGATGAATATCGTCGTAGGATATTGTGACTCGTACTAGTGTTCCTTATTTTCGTTTTTTTAATTACTAGCTTGTTTTGGGGGCAACACGCTACCATAGAGAGTTTTCAATGTAATCAATAAATAACATTTATACGTAATTACAACTTAGATCAGAGGCTTTGTTGAGAAACCGAGGTCCCGTTGTCTTGGGAACGTGATGTACCACTTTTGCAGCGTATTTGCATAAGGCGTCTCCGTTTACGTCACGATACTAACGACCAAGCTGCTGGTATGGTTACTGTACTGGCGCGAGTGAAGTCTGAGATAAATTTAAAACAGCCGTCATTCAAAATAACCACCAACTGAAAGACTGAGAAGACTGTCATTTTCACTCGGGTAAATGACAAAGACATTTCCACGATTTTTATATTAAACAATTAAAAAAAATATAAAAATGAAACGTCATTACATATACCTGATAGGCTAACTGACTAAATCGACTTTAGAAACATGCGTTGACTTATGGAAATTATAGTTAAATATATAGCATAGTATACTAACATTTTAACTTTATAGTTAGTCTAACTGTTAGCTCTAAAAAATAAAAAATAAAAACTAACAAAGATAACAAAAAAGGTAAGCAGTCGTTTCAAACTTAGTTTCAGTCAGATGACCAGCTACTTAAACAAACTAAAATATATTTTAAAAGTACATCATTAGAAATAAAAAGGCTAACAAATGAAAAATATTTTTGGCATTTACTCAAAAAATAAAGACACACAGTAGTGATTTGTTAACTTAATGTTTAAGCTGGCAGTGACCGTCTTAAATTTACCTCAGATTTAATAGAAATATAATATTAAAATTGGAACTGTGACAACATATTTATTAAATACGGTATTAAATATTATAATAGATTGTATTGATTTCATTCACTGCTTTCTGGAAAAATTTTAACCAAAGCTTTTTTTTTTTTTTTTTTTTTTTTTTTTCAGTCCTTGGTTTAATAATCAATTATTAAAATAAATACATAATTTACCTCAGACATTCTCTCATTAACCTCATCATTAACATGACAAAAGTGTAAAAAAAAATGTGGATTTTAACAACTGTCTCTTATACATCTTAGTAATTTTCATTGATTGTTTAGCTATCACAAATGAATGGTTAGACTGTTAGATTTTATTAATAGATTTAATGATATTAGATACCCACCTCTCATTAAGTTAGGATAACAAATCGTGTGAAGGAACACAAATCATTGTACACATTTGCAACACTAATCCATTATTTAGATTTGCGTATTGTAGTAAGAGAGAGTTTATTTTTATTGTAGTTAAGAGACTGAGTTAATGCAATTATTGCACAGCGTTTAGAAATAGGTGTGTTTAGTATCTCATAGGTCCCGTAGGGCATTCTGCTGCAGACTAGTTGCGGTTAGATTTGCAAACACAGCAAGAGGTATTTATACAAAGCTGAGGATAAGGGAATGGGTAAAAGCCGGACCAAGACAAAACTTGCTCACCTTAAAACTGACCAATCGATTACATAGCTATAGCAAGCATTTTAACAAAAGAAAAAAACAAGAAAGTGCTACAATGATCATTTGACTACATTAAGGAATTATACTAAAATGAAGTTGCATAAATATATGTAGGCCTAATGGTATTCATGAGTTGCATTAAATTAGTTTTATTAAATACATTTAAAAAATAAAGAAATAAAATGGTAGGCTATTTAAAATGATATGCTGTTTAACTAATTGCATAAATATTGAGGTTGAGTTACATATTTTCTCAATCCATTGGCCATATGTATTTTGTTTTTGTTTTTTATAGCAGAGTACTATAGGTCAGTTATGATCTAACCTGCATCAAACCATTTTTGATGCTTTTTGTAAAAATATATTATGTGTCTATTCACTACGTGTGAGATTTATACTAATGTGTCATGTGAAGGGTATAAGATACGTCAATTCACGCCACTCTGTCACTCTGGATAAGTCGCAACCACTATCACTCTGGATAAGTCTAAGAAAATAATAATAATTACTAATAATTGATTTATTTTTTTTATTACTGAAGAAGAAGAAGATGATGATGATGATGTTGTTGTTTCAGACATTTGTTGCCATTTCAGACAGTTGTTGCCTTAGGTTTCATTCCTTCTTTTTGTCCCTCATTACCAGTTAAAGCAGGTTAAAAAAAAAGTATCGTCCTTAGTTACATAGATAGTTCAGAAAAGGCTGGAAAGAAAAAGCATGCAACGGAGAATAAGGGCATCGATCCCGCTACTTCTCGCATTCAAAACAAACGCTCTACCATTTAAGCTAGCTCACAACACTTGACCAAGTATGACATGTGGCTGCAGAGAGCAAGGTAAAAAATATTCTTTTATTTGAAGAAGAAGAAGAAGAAGAAGAAGAAGAAGAAGAAGAAGAAGAAGAAGAAGAAGAAGAAGATGATGTTGTTGTTTCAGACATTTGTTGCCATTTCAGACAGTTGTTGCCTTAGGTTTCATTCCTTCTTTTTGTCCCTCATTACCAGTTAAAGCTGGTTAAAAAAAAAAAGTACCGTCCTTCGAGCCAGAAGTTAACAAGCGATCTAAGAATGCCAACATGTTTAACTACAGTGCTCCGCTCTACCAGCAGATTTATTGAAGGAAGACTGGGTACTTGCTCTTTGAGGAAAATACATAGTTCAGAAAAGGCTGGAAAGAAAAAGCATGCAATGGAGAATAAGGTCATCGAGCCCGCTTCTTCTCACATGCTAAACGAAGGCTCTACCATTTGAGCTAATTCCCCCACACTTGAGCAGGTATGACATGTGGCTACCCAGAGCCAGATGATAAATATTCTCTTATTTGACAATGATGTTGATGATGATGTTGTTGTTTCAATTGATAGTCTGACCTCAGATCAGAAGATTGTAGGTTCGACTTCCGCCTGGCTCACGACTTTTCTTCTATGCGTATTTTCCCTGAGCTTTTGAAATTTGAAAGACAGCATTGATATACGGCAACTTCAAAGTGTCTCTGCCTCCTTAGCGCAGTAGGTAGCGCGTCAGTCTCATAATCTGAAGGTCCTGAGTTCGATCCTCAGAGGGGGCAGCTGCTCTTTTTGGCTATATACTATTTTACATCTGTTGGAATGAAACTCAAATAAGACCAGCTTGAACATTTTCCATGTTGTTGCCCTTTCAGACAGTTGTTGCCTTAGGTTTCATTCCTTCTTTTTGTCCCTCATTACCAGTTAAAGCAGGTTAAAAAAAAAGTATCGTCCTTAGTTACATAGATAGTTCAGAAAAGGCTGGAAAGAAAAAGCATGCAACGGAGAATAAGGGCATCGATCCCGCTACTTCTCGCATTCAAAAAAAACGCTCTACCATTTAAGCTAGCTCACAACACTTGACCAAGTATGACATGTGGCTGCAGACAGCAAGGTAAGAAATATTCTTTTATTTGAAGAAGAAAAAGAAGAAGAAGAAGAAGAAGAAGAAGAAGAAGAAGAAGAAGAAGAAGAAGAAGATGATGTTGTTGTTTCAGACATTTGTTGCCATTTCAGACAGTTGTTGCCTTAGGTTTCATTCCTTCTTTTTGTCCCTCATTACCAGTTAAAGCTGGTTAAAAAAAAAGTATCGTCCTTCGAGCGAGAAGTTAACAAGCGATCTAAGAATGCCAACATGTTTAACTACAGTGCTCCGCTCTACCAGCAGATTTATTGAAGGAAGACTGGGTACTTGCTCTTTGAGGAAAATACATAGTTCAGAAAAGGCTGGAAAGAAAAAGCATGCAATGGAGAATAAGGTCATCGAGCCCGCTTCTTCTCACATGCTAAACGAAGGCTCTACCATTTGAGCTAATTCCCCCACACTTGAGCAGGTATGACATGTGGCTACCCAGAGCCAGATGATAAATATTCTCTTATTTGACGCTGATGATGATGATGATGTTGATGTTTCAATTGATAGTCTGACCTCAGATCAGAAGATTGTAGGTTCGACTTCCGCCTGGCTCACGACTTTTATTGTATGCGTATTTTCCCTGAGCTTTTGAAATTTGAAAGACAGCATTGATATACGGCAACTTCAAAGTGTCTCTGCCTCCTTAGCGCAGTAGGTAGCGCGTCAGTCTCATAATCTGAAGGTCCTGAGTTCGATCCTCAGAGGGGGCAGCTGCTCTTTTTGGCTATATACTATTTTACATCTGTTGGAATGAAACTCAAATAAGACCAGCTTGAACATTTTCCATGTTGTTGCCCTTTCAGACAGTTGTTGCCTTAGGTTTCATTCCTTCTTTTTGTCCCTCATTACCAGTTAAAGCAGGTTAAAAAAAAAAAAGTATCGTCCTTAGTTACATAGATAGTTCAGAAAAGGCTGGAAAGAAAAAGCATGCAACGGAGAATAAGGGCATCGATCCCGCTACTTCTCGCATTCAAAACAAACGCTCTACCATTTAAGCTAGCTCACAACACTTGACCAAGTATGACATGTGGCTGCAGAGAGCAAGGTAAAAAATATTCTTTTATTTGAAGAAGAAGAAGAAGAAGAAGAAGCTTCTCCGACTAGAACTTAAAACTAGGAGAAAAAAACGCAGTGATGTTTTAGAAACGGAACTGGACACAATTCTTTCAGACAGTTGTTGCCATCGATGTTGTTGTTTCAGACATTTGTTGCCATTTCAGACAGTTGTTGCCTTAGGTTTCATTCCTTCTTTTTGTCCCTCATTACCAGTTAAAGCAGGTTAAAAAAAAAGTATCGTCCTTAGTTACATAGATAGTTCAGAAAAGGCTGGAAAGAAAAAGCATGCAACGGAGAATAAGGGCATCGATCCCGCTACTTCTCGCATTCAAAACAAACGCTCTACCATTTAAGCTAGCTCACAACACTTGACCAAGTATGACATGTGGCTGCAGAGAGCAAGGTAAAAAATATTCTTTTATTTGAAGAAGAAGAAGAAGAAGAAGAAGAAGAAGAAGAAGAAGAAGAAGATGATGTTGTTGTTTCCGACATTTGTTGCCATTTCAGACAGTTGTTGCCTTAGGTTTCATTCCTTCTTTTTGTCCCTCATTACCAGTTAAAGCAGGTTAAAAAAAAAAAGTATCGTCCTTCGAGCGAGAAGTTAACAAGCGATTAAGAATGCCAACATGTTTAGTGCTCCGCTCTACCAGCAGATTTATTGAGGAAGAACTTGCTCTTTGAGGAAAATACATAGTTCAGAAAAGGCTGGAAAGAAAAAGCATGCAATGGAGAATAAGGTCATCGAGCCCGCTTCTTCTCACATGCTAAACGAAGGCTCTACCATTTGAGC
Source organism: Polyodon spathula (assembly GCF_017654505.1). Lineage (NCBI taxonomy): Eukaryota > Metazoa > Chordata > Actinopteri > Acipenseriformes > Polyodontidae > Polyodon > Polyodon spathula. Next base: position 8,488 of record NW_024474340.1, read on the forward strand.
TAATTCCCCCACACTTGAGCAGGTATGACATGTGGCTACCCAGAGCCAGATGATAAATATTCTCTTATTTGACACTGATGTTGATGATGATGTTGTTGTTTCAATTGATAGTCTGACCTCAGATCAGAAGATTGTAGGTTCGACTTCCGCCTGGCTCACGACTTTTCTTCTATGCGTATTTTCCCTGAGCTTTTGAAATTTGAAAGACAGCATTGATATACGGCAACTTCAAAGTGTCTCTGCCTCCTTAGCGCAGTAGGTAGCGCGTCAGTCTCATAATCTGAAGGTCCTGAGTTCGATCCTCAGAGGGGGCAGCTGCTCTTTTTGGCTATATACTATTTTACATCTGTTGGAATGAAACTCAAATAAGACCAGCTTGAACATTTTCCATGTTGTTGCCCTTTCAGACAGTTGTTGCCTTAGGTTTCATTCCTTCTTTTTGTCCCTCATTACCAGTTAAAGCAGGTTAAAAAAAAAAGTATCGTCCTTAGTTACATAGATAGTTCAGAAAAG
>NW_024474341.1:0-2778 GCF_017654505.1 Polyodon spathula
GCTGGAAAGAAAAAGCATGCAACGGAGAATAAGGGCATCGATCCCGCTACTTCTCGCATTCAAAACAAACGCTCTACCATTTAAGCTAGCTCACAACACTTGACCAAGTATGACATGTGGCTGCAGAGAGCAAGGTAAAAAATATTCTTTTATTTGAAGAAGAAGAAGAAGAAGAAGAAGAAGAAGAAGAAGAAGAAGAAGAAGAAGAAGAAGAAGAAGAAGAAGAAGAAGAAGAAGTTAGGTTTTCCTTCTTTTTGTCCCTCATTCCAGTTCAAGCAGTTGTTGCCTTAGGTATCGTCCTTAGTTTTTTCCCTCATTACCAGTTAGACAGTTGTTGTTTCAGACATTTGTTGCCATTTCAGACAGTTGTTGCCTTAGGTTTCATTCCTTCTTTTTGTCCCTCATTACCAGTTAAAGCAGGTTAAAAAAAAAGTATCGTCCTTAGTTACATAGATAGTTCAGAAAAGGCTGGAAAGAAAAAGCATGCAACGGAGAATAAGGGCATCGATCCCGCTACTTCTCGCATTCAAAACAAACGCTCTACCATTTAAGCTAGCTCACAACACTTGACCAAGTATGACATGTGGCTGCAGAGAGCAAGGTAAAAAATATTCTTTTATTTGAAGAAGAAGAAGAAGAAGAAGAAGAAGAAGAAGAAGAAGAAGAAGAAGAAGAAGAAGAAGAAGAAGAAGAAGAAGAAGAAGATGATGTTGTTGTTTCAGACATTTGTTGCCATTTCAGACAGTTGTTGCCTTAGGTTTCATTCCTTCTTTTTGTCCCTCATTACCAGTTAAAGCTGGTTAAAAAAAAAGTACCGTCCTTCGAGCCAGAAGTTAACAAGCGATCTAAGAATGCCAACATGTTTAACTACAGTGCTCCGCTCTACCAGCAGATTTATTGAAGGAAGACTGGGTACTTGCTCTTTGAGGAAAATACATAGTTCAGAAAAGGCTGGAAAGAAAAAGCATGCAATGGAGAATAAGGTCATCGAGCCCGCTTCTTCTCACATGCTAAACGAAGGCTCTACCATTTGAGCTAATTCCCCCACACTTGAGCAGGTATGACATGTGGCTACCCAGAGCCAGATGATAAATATTCTCTTATTTGACACTGATGTTGATGATGATGTTGTTGTTTCAATTGATAGTCTGACCTCAGATCAGAAGATTGTAGGTTCGACTTCCGCCTGGCTCACGACTTTTCTTCTATGCGTATTTTCCCTGAGCTTTTGAAATTTGAAAGACAGCATTGATATACGGCAACTTCAAAGTGTCTCTGCCTCCTTAGCGCAGTAGGTAGCGCGTCAGTCTCATAATCTGAAGGTCCTGAGTTCGATCCTCAGAGGGGGCAGCTGCTCTTTTTGGCTATATACTATTTTACATCTGTTGGAATGAAACTCAAATAAGACCAGCTTGAACATTTTCCATGTTGTTGCCCTTTCAGACAGTTGTTGCCTTAGGTTTCATTCCTTCTTTTTGTCCCTCATTACCAGTTAAAGCAGGTTAAAAAAAAAAAAGTATCGTCCTTAGTTACATAGATAGTTCAGAAAAGGCTGGAAAGAAAAAGCATGCAACGGAGAATAAGGGCATCGATCCCGCTACTTCTCGCATTCAAAACAAACGCTCTACCATTTAAGCTAGCTCACAACACTTGACCAAGTATGACATGTGGCTGCAGAGAGCAAGGTAAAAAATATTCTTTTATTTGAAGAAGAAGAAGAAGAAGAAGAAGAAGAAGAAGAAGAAGAAGAAGAAGAAGAAGATGATTGTTTCCGACATTTGACAGTTGCCATTTCAGACAGTTTCATTCCTTCTTTTTGTCCCTCATTACCAGTTAAAGCAGGTTAAAAAAAAAGTATCGTCCTTAGTTACATAGATAGTTCAGAAAAGGCTGGAAAGAAAAAGCATGCAACGGAGAATAAGGGCATCGATCCCGCTACTTCTCGCATTCAAAACAAACGCTCTACCATTTAAGCTAGCTCACAACACTTGACCAAGTATGACATGTGGCTGCAGAGAGCAAGGTAAAAAATATTCTTTTATTTGAAGAAGAAGAAGAAGAAGAAGAAGAAGAAGAAGAAGAAGAAGAAGAAGATGATGTTGTTGTTTCCGACATTTGTTGCCATTTCAGACAGTTGTTGCCTTAGGTTTCATTCCTTCTTTTTGTCCCTCATTACCAGTTAAAGCTGGTTAAAAAAAAAAAGTACCGTCCTTCGAGCCAGAAGTTAACAAGCGATCTAAGAATGCCAACATGTTTAACTACAGTGCTCCGCTCTACCAGCAGATTTATTGAAGGAAGACTGTACTTGCTCTTTGAGGAAAATACATAGTTCAGAAAAGGCTGGATAGAAAAAGCATGCAATGGAGAATAAGGTCATCGAGCCCGCTTCTTCTCACATGCTAAACGAAGGCTCTACCATTTGAGCTAATTCCCCCACACTTGAGCAGGTATGACATGTGGCTACCCAGAGCCAGATGATAAATATTCTCTTATTTGACACTGATGTTGATGATGATGTTGTTGTTTCAATTGATAGTCTGACCTCAGATCAGAAGATTGTAGGTTCGACTTCCGCCTGGCTCACGACTTTTCTTCTATGCGTATTTTCCCTGAGCTTTTGAAATTTGAAAGACAGCATTGATATACGGCAACTTCAAAGTGTCTCTGCCTCCTTAGCGCAGTAGGTAGCGCGTCAGTCTCATAATCTGAAGGTCCTGAGTTCAATCCTCAGAGGGGGCAGCTGGTCTTTTTGGCTATATACTATTTTACATCTGTTGG
>NW_024474342.1:0-5816 GCF_017654505.1 Polyodon spathula
AAAACGGGGGGGGGGGGGTGGGGGGGGGGTGGGTTTGTTTGGTTTTGGTTTGTTGGGTGTTGGGGGTATTTGGGGGTGTGGGGGTTGGGGTAGGTTCCTCCCTTTTTCCTTCCCCTCTGTGCCCGTCGCCTATATGGTCCGCATGCCACTTCGTCCCGGCGAAGTTGGAAATGTACACAGAGGAAGGAGAGGAGGGGAAAAGTTACAAAATAATTGAAAGGAGAGTGTCATCTTGTAAATGGAACAAGTGCAACCCAAATGAACTGCCAGTTAAAAGACAGAGCCTGTAAAGCCAGTGATTACTCAAACGCTGGGGGTCCCAACAACATGCAAAGTGGGGCGGAAGGGGTGTTGGCCCTAGTGTACAACAGGGGTCCGGGAGTTTATCAAACAAGGGGGAATGAACCGCGCAAAACCGGACCCTGGGGGCGCAAGCTGGTGGACCATCCCGAAAGTAAAGGGGAAATCCTCACCCGTTTGCTGTCATTGTGTAGCTACACTGCTGTCATCAACTGTACAAGCGCTCCCATAATCTAAGCACTCACTCATATAATCTGGGTAAAACTACACACAGCTTCCGGGGAAGCAGAAATAAAAAGTAGTTATCGCTTGAAGAGCACTACTGGTATTATACAGAATATTTCTAATCAATAAAGAGTTAATATTACAGAATTATTGACTATTATCCCTGTTTCTGATGTTATTGTTAAAACATCAACCCTTAAACCACAAGTTTAAGCTTTGTGAATATATTTGACTTTAATCAATACTAATACTAGTATTACAACTCTCTCTCTCTCTCTCTCTCATCTCGCTTCTCTCTCTCTCTCTCTCTCCTTCTCTCTCCTCTCTAATATATATATATTATATTGTCCCGCCCCCCCACACGACCCCCATATTATATAGTAATATTATATATTTATGTAATTATATCTATATATGCATAGCATGCATAGCTGATGCACTATTGCACCACGACTAAGTCATTGTAGATATACATTGGTGTCATCCTAACTTGCATCTTATTTCATATTAGTAATTTAATTTGCACTTACTGTAAACTATACTGTATTTATATACTGACCATGCATTGTAACCCTGTGCTGCCCTGTAACACCTGTAAGTCACATTGGATAAAGACATCTCCCAAATAAATGAACACATAAATCAGAAATCAGGGTGCAGGACCCAATAACATATTTACAATAGTACAATAACAAGAGATTCAAGGCACGCATACATTAAAACATTTTTTTCAAATTACCTCTCAGAGAGATCCTCCATAGAAGCTGCTGGTAGAAGCATGCAGTGCTGTGTGGACAGGACTCCTGGGTTTGAAGAAATGTGCTGAGATTTATGTGCTTCCTTTGAGGGGATGGGGAGGGGTGGATGGACTGTCGTCAAAACATCCCGGGAGATGTATTTGCTTAATGAAGAATCCATTGAAAACAAGAACTATTAGCAAGTCAGTGGCTTTGTTTGCATCACCTGTCAGACCCAGAAGGGAATGTTTGGTGATCACAATCCTGCCCTGCAGAGCACAAGGCAACAGCAGCAAGAAAGATTACAGGCACCTGAGCACAAGCCTTGCATCACGGAGCTCCTGACCACTGATAAATCAGTCTAGTGTAATGTCTCTGCCATGCATGTACAGGCACAATATAGGATAGACTCTTTAGTCATTATGTTGAATGTTTAAACACTTTGTATGAATAATAAAGGATACAGTTTTTGATACATTTTTACCATTGAGTTCCGTGATGTCATTGTGAATATAGCAAATATTAAACAATATAGCCAATATTACATAAGTGAAACTTAAAAAAAAAAAAAAAAAATAGAAGTCTTTATTTCAATTCATTTTTAACATTTCATTCTCATTAACAATCACATTTTTAAAGTTGATGTTATTTTAGGGTTAAACTGTTACTGTCATCTAAAAGGAAAGCACTTGTGTAGCTGAATCAAGAATTTCAATGCACAGTTCCTGAAATGCAGTACGATTTATTTGTACAAGCACACTGAGGGTAGAACTTCACTGACCCTTTAATTAAGAGTTTAATTGGGATACAGTATTTTCAAATGATGAACAGAGATCGCTTTTCAGAGCAAGACAATCGCGTAGCACAGTGCAGTGAGTACGTGATTACACTGTGACTTGCATAAACCACACTGAACTCTTGTAAAGGAGGAGTCTCCTGTGGTTTCTCAGGGTTGCCAAGTCTGCGTGTTTTTGTACAGTTGCTTTAATATTTGGGAGGTTGCTGGTTGCATTTTCGAGGCTTGTTTTAATAGGAATTTGCTTGATTCAGCTTTAATTGTAAACATCAATAAAAAAATAAAAAAAACATATTTTTTTTTATTTTTGAAATGGTCTCCCTAAATCTCCTCAGTAAACTTTATAAAGTTATAGTCCAGCCTGGTTGTCAGTTAAAAAAAAAAAAAAAAACTAACATCACTGGTCGAAGCCATTCAACTCAGCAAAAAAAAAAAAAATTAAGAGCGGAGTTCAAATCAGCATTAAGTTTTAATGTCTACTCTCGTGTAATGGCAGTCAAGAGACATCTACCAAGACGTATTCTGTTTTGTTTTTTATTTGACTCATGTAAATGGGCTAAATATGGTAAAAGATACTGTAAGCAGTGGGACGAAAAAATAACTGAATCAATGGATTCAGCCCATTGCAGGGGACAGTCTGGCTGTATGCAAATTCTGCCAAAGTGCTATTCATGCTCACTATTGTAATCTTGTGCAACATATGAATACAGCACAAAAAAATGCTGCTCCATTTTCTTCCATGCATTTGATTGACATTGGGTTGACAGTTTCCAGGCCTGCTTCTGCTTCGGTCCGTCAGGCTGAACTAAAACTGGCCTGCTTTACAGTGTGGCACACAACCACACGAGCCATGGATGAATTAGGGGATATCAGCAGCTCAACATTCAAAAAGGATGTAAAGTTGCATCGTTTAAAGTACACAGCCCTGATCAACGCTATCAGAGCACCTTGCATGTTCTCCGATCTGATAAAGGACATAGGTGAGTAAGACAGAATATTCATTGGTTATTGATGAAAACACTGACATTAGCACAATCAAACAGTTATGTGTTGTGATTTGATATTTCAGCAAACCACTAGAGAAAGTGTTTTCAACCTTTTTGGGTTTGCTTGTCTTTTGGGGGGATGGAGACGGACAGCTGAAGCCATTTCCGAGGCCTTACTTTCCTTTCTTAATGAGATAAGCTTACCTTTTGAAAAATGTATCGGAATTGGAACAGGTGGCTGTAATGTTATGGTCAGAAAAAATAATTTTTCTACGCAAGAAGAGTGAAACAGGTTTTCCTTGAAAATTCAGTTAGATTGGAGATCAATTAAAAATGCTCAGTCCTTTTCAACTCATGGCAGAAATTGAACGTGCTGTTGGAGTAAGCAGCACCAGTATTTCAAGATGCCATTGGAGCCCTGAAGGGTCAAGGGGAAGACGTGCTTGTAGAAGGGGAGGCACCCAAATTTCATAAAGCGTGACCAGTGCCATACGCCATTCGACAGACAGTTGAAGCAGAGCTGGACAGATTACAGACAAGGGATAGTATGAAAAGTAGACTGGTGTGTATGGGCCACACCAATAGTCCTTGCAGCCAAGACAGTACAAATGTGCAGGCTGCATCCACAGGCAGGCTCCATGCTGAGATTCCCGTCTTCGGGGCTTCCGAATAGAGTAGTGTTTTCAGCATTGTGGGTTTGTTTACAGTCCACACTTCTGTAAATATGTTTATGTGTAGTGTTAGGAGCATGGGTGGGAGCTACTCACAACACTGGCTGACAGGCTTGTTTCTGTAAAATAGTGGAATTTTATGCTACTGAGATATTCTGTTGGTCTCCTTTATGTTGTCACTTATCCAGTTAACAAGTCGCTGCAATGTATTTTTTTATTAAGTTATTTGTTGAATAGCCTACACTACCCTGTGGTCCATTGTTTCATTTCTCCATTTAGTAGCTCATTCATATATTTGTGGGGGTGGGCATGCAACTTTGGGGGTGTCAATGCTACCGATGTGTGTTGAGCTTTGATTCTGCATTCCGTGTGCAGGTTTCATTTGAGTGTAGACTCGTCTGAGGACTATCGGTATGTACTGTACACCTATGATAGCTGCTTGGCAGGGTATTGTTAACAGTCCATTGTCGTGTAGTATTCCAATTCTGCGCATTCACGCGCAGCTCTTGTGCATTTCTGCTATATTGGTAATGAATGCGTTCCCTTTCAAATTGAAGACGACCACCAATCTACTTTTGGGATATGACTGCCATTGGTAGGTATTCACTGAACATTTTATATCACAGCTGCCGATAGGCCCCTCCGTGGAGTGACGTCCTCGGTCCCGCCTGCCGAGGGATTAAACAGTCAACCCGTGGAAACCATTTTCTCTTTTGCCATCTCACCATACGCTAGATTAAGCTTCTATATTTTTACTGAGTGTGTTTTTGAAAGAGCTTGTCTGAGTCGACTGTAGCTCCCCTGCATTCGTGCTGAAAGCTGGCTTGCCACTTTCATGGAATCAGCTGCTTTATTTCTTAGCTTCTTTCTGCTCCTTTCTTAAAGTATTGGGTCTGATGGCTGCAGCTTCAACCACCCAACTGGGGTTACTCCACATGCACCCGATCCAAGTGTGGTTCAGTGATTTTCGGCTACACCCCAAACTCGACAAACACCGTCGGCTGACCATGTCTCATCTATGCTGGGAAGCCCTACGCTGGTGGAGGCAAGCCTCTCATCTGAGCGAACGTGTAAGAGTGGGATTGATACACAACCGTCAATTGGTGACAAGAGACACATCCAACTCTGGTGTGGGCAGACAGAGGAGTCGGCGGACCCTGGTTGGGCCTCTGGACATTCCTGCACATAAATGAGCTGGAGCTGAGAGCAGTCCACCTCACGCTTCAACATTTCCTTCCTGTGCTCCAGAATAGACATGTCCTTGTCCGCATGGACAATGTGTCAGTAGTGGCGTACGGGAACAATCAGGGAGGGCTTCGGTCCCGGGATTACACCGCATAGCCTTTCAGCTGTTGATCTGGGCACAGAGGCATTTACTATCCTTCCGGGCTGTCTATCTCCCAGGAGTGGTGAAATGGCCAGCGGAGGGTCCTCACCTATCAGAATGGCTACTTCACCCTCAGGTGGTGCAGCGCATTTGGGAACGCTTTGGAGAAGCCCAAGTCGATCTCTTTGCCACGTCACAGAAGACCCATTGCCCCCTGTATTTTCAAACCTCTGCCAGCTGCTGCAGGGCCATCCCTGGGAGATCCCACTGTGCATGGATATCCTCAGTCAGTCAAAAGGCACCCTCTGGCACCTAGAACTGGGCAGACTCCAACTGCGGGTCTGGCTCCTGAACGGGACCGTCTGTAGTTCAAAGTTATACATGGGACTACTTTATTAGCGTAAGGATATTTAATAAAAAAAACTAAAAAAAACTAAAACAAAATGGCCTTAAACATGATTTATGCTTTTTTTTCAAATCCACTGTTTTACCTGAGTGATTTCCATTGCCATCTCATCTTTCTGTCTGTCTCAATTTAGTTTTTACATATTATTATTCAGTTGTCATTAAACATGGTTTGGCAAGCAAAAGACCAAAAGACAGTACTATAAAAAATAAATAAATAAATAAATAAAAAAATTAAAAAGATGTGAACCCTTCGTTAGCAGCCCTTTATCATTCTCTACTGATATAACAATATTTAACATTTGACTAGAAACACATATCAGGACTGCATCTATAATGCCAAGAAACTGTCATTAAAGTCAAAAATAT
>NW_024474343.1:0-3486 GCF_017654505.1 Polyodon spathula
ATATTGAAACGATGAGCCATGAAACCAGAAGAGGGAGACACACACACACACGAGAAGTGACACAGGCAGCCCCTCTGAGAGAGCATCAGCATTTCAGTGCTATCTCAGTTTTGTGTCTGTGTACATAATAGATCAACCTAATTGAATTGATACAAATATTTTGTTTGTATTTTTAACTATTAAGTTCAAACTGTGAAAAAAGCCTGGTGTCAAATGCAATTAACCATTTAAAATAATGATTTCTTTTTGTTATATTTATTCTGGGTATTCTCAACAGATTCAAGGTTCAATGTGAACCTCTACTGTGCAGCCCTTTGATGTGGCGGCACTTTGTGAGTGTAATCAATCACAATAAAAAGTATGCATCTGTCACATTCACCCACCCACACCATGTTAGTTTTGATGTCATATATATATATATATATATATATATATATATATATATATATATATATAGTGACGGCCGGCTCACCAAACAGACCCGCTTGGGTTCTTTTCCCTTCTCAAAATTACGATCGACACACAGGATTGAAAGAAAAATAGCGCTGATGCGCACTTTTAATTACAAAAAAAAAAAAAAAAAAAAAAAAACAAACACCTAGCTCCTTCGAAGCACTGACTAAACATTTGTTGCAGGTTCCTGACTAACTCGCAGGATGGATACGTCGTTTACCTGCCACAAACACACAAAACACACACGGGCTTCACTCTGCACTTTACCCTTTAACGACTGCTCACACACACAGACGGGCTCTTCTCTCAGCAGCTCTTAGCAGACTGGCTGCCCCTCTTAAACACCCTGCACCTGGCTCTAATTTACAATTACCACCAGGTGCAGGGAATAACTAAACAATAAAACAATTAAACAATTAAAACCCTTAGCCCATTCACCCAAACGTGCATTTCACTCACATGGTATCTTTTTAGCAGGGCCATACCAAGGATTTTTAACCCCCTCCCTGCTATCTCACATATCCTCCCCCCAAGTGTGACAACCACTGACCGGCCATACCAAGGCCACCCCCCTTAACCACCTCGGGAAGAGTGGAGCAGGGAACCAGGGGCAGAGCTGTGGCCAATGTTGCGGACTCCTGGGCTCCAGGTCTAGCGCAGGAAGGTCTAGGAAGACCGGCAGGGTGTCCAGGAGCAAGGGGCACGGGACTGCAACTGGCAGTGCCGGACTGGTTCGCTGGTGTGATAGAGGTGGGCACCTCACCTCCTCCTCTTTGTTCATTGCTTCTCCCTCTCTGGGCTCTGGGAGCGGCGGCTCCTCCTCTCTGGGCTCTGGGAGCGGCGGCTCCTCCTCTCTGGGCTCTGGGAGCGGCGGCTCCTCCTCTCTGGGCTCTGGGAGCGGCGGCTCCTCCTCTCTGGGCTCTGGGAGCGGCGGCGAGGCTTTTATTGCCTGCTCCCATTTTTGGAGGAGCAGATCCCTCGGCTCTGGCAATCCCAATTCCTGCCTCCACTTTCGATTCTGCTCTTTCAGAGCAGCAGTGTTCTTATTTAATAAAGCAATTACATTTTTCATAGCCATTTTTTTTCTTTCTTTGTGTGTGTGAGAATTGAGTAGGGCACTTCTGACACCAAATGTGATGGCCGGCTTACCAAACAGACCCGCTTGGGTTCTTTTCCCTTCTCAAAATCACGATCGACACACAGGATTGAAAGAAAAATAGCGCTGATGTGCACTTTTAATTACAAAAACAAACCAAACACCTAGCTCCTTCGGAGCACTGACTAAACATTCGTTGCAGGTTCCTGACTAACTCGCAGGATGGATACGCCGTTTACCTGCCACAAACACACAAAACACACACGGGCTTCACTCTGCACTCTGCACTCTGCACTCTGCACTTTACCTTTTAACAACTGCTCACACACACAGTCGGGCTGTTGTCTGACTGACTGACTTCTGTGGTGGAAAGAAAGTGGAAAGAAGGTAGTAAGCCAATACTTGAACTCTGGGAATGTCTGTCGAAAAGTGCCGGGCTGTTTTGTATAGACTGTGAATGGACAAGTGTTTGTGCCCCAGTCTACAACTGTAAACATGCAGTACATATTTATTGTTACCCATGTCTACACATCTTACAAGTGTAAACAATTAAATGTTTTTCAATTGTAGTTGTACAGTGTTTTAAAGCCTGCATAAGAGGTACCATGTTTGCGCCCAGTCTCTGTCTCTGATACAGAACAATTTGGAAACAATATGACACAACTTTTTAGTTTTATTTGTTTTAAGGTGTCATTATGGACTAAAATATTGAACTGCTTAATTTCCACTGTTGCTAAAAATAGAATGTGTTTTTACCAGTCTACCAGTTTAAAATAAAAACAGGGATTTGCATGGTACTAACTCAATCAACTACCTCCGTAAAGTAAATGTCTTCAGAAATAAAAAACAAAATTAACAAAAGCAGGTCACAGCTAGGGATTAAACCATACCTTTTACTTCTACAAAGCACATAACACACTCTTTCAATAATGAATCAGATACTTTTTTTCTTTTTGCACACAGGTGTGGGGAATTGATGTAATTATACCTTAGTCCTAAACCTTATATAATATTATAGTGAATAGTAAAAGCAATGCAAAAGTATTCATTACAGTATATTGAATTATATGGTTTATTTAATAATACTCATTTCATTAACAGAAATAGTTTGATCAATTACTACCTTGTATACTGAGAACTCTTTTGCAAGGTGGGCTGGAAGTCTTGTCTTCAGAATTCCCCAATAGTTCCCAGATGCTCATATACTTTTTCCTTCTATACTATCTTACAACCAACTTTAGACTAATTATATGCATGCCCAAAGCTAATTGGCAGTTATAACCTTGGGTGATGTTACCCCCCCCCCCACCCCCTCCCCTTGTCCTTAACACACACCTTTAATAGCATGCATGACCTTAGTGGATACACTGAATCAGGGTCATAACCTGCCCAGTATCTAATCATATGCAAAGCCAGAATAACCTAGCTTCATTTCATCAAAACCATTCTTTCCATTACATCAACGAGTTCTTGCTAAACTTATACTGTTTACCACCAAATGTACCAATAACACGCTGATCTGCTCCGGTAGAAGAAACATGCACCCCCCCCCCCCCCTCACTCCTGCTCATACAATTTGTTTGAAACATACATGAACACTTTCTTTATCACAGTGCAAAATACACTCTATTATACTTTGTAGTTTTAAAGCATTTTGTGCACTTTTATTATTTACAAAAATCAAACAAAAACAAAACAAAAACTTCCAAGAGTGCTAAACTAAACTTTTCTTCATTTCTAACTATACTGGACGGCTAAGTTGTTTACTGGTTTAAAACACACACACACAGTACAAACTCACCCTGGCTCACTCCAAGGCATTCTGGGGGATTGATTGACATTGTTCCATGAGTCCAAATGAGTCAAATTCGAATAATTGAAGAATCATCACCTTACTGAGACGGAAATACACTTGCTTATCTTCTGTAATCCTGTGG
>NW_024474344.1:0-3386 GCF_017654505.1 Polyodon spathula
CAATTGTCATACACATATTCACATGACTTCATGAAACAGCACTACAGCCACCAGAGATGTCACTTTTGTCAGAGTTCGATTTGTGCTTTGTTTGAGAAGAGGGATCCTGTTAGCACACGTTTCCTTCACACCGCTCAAAGGGGAATAACGCATTTAAAAGGCAATGAATCAACTAGCGCCGGATATTTTTATTCACTGTATGTGTTAAAACTTGTCTTGGAGCTGTCAAGTTCATTTTTGATGAAATGTGTTTATTAATACAAAATAATAGTTTATATCATGGGTGATAATTTCAAAATGGTATACAGTACCACTTACCATTAAATGAAAATACTATTGATTGTTCAATAGCAGAAGACAGTGTTTTTATTTGTTTTACTTCATTCCCCCAGTTTGCAAATACAGGCACGATTAATTCAAATATATACAGTACAAATCTGTTTGAGATATTGTATGAATAACAGCGAGACCTCTTTAAAAAGCCAATAGAATCTCTGCACTACCGTACCATACAAAAGAAGCCTCTGTAAACAAAAAATAATGATAGCAGATTGGAAAAGTCTGCCTGTAATGCAAAACTACTCAATTTCATTGTGAAATCAAACTAGAAAACTCAACATATTTTGTGATTTTGTTTCTGTAGTTTCCATAATGTAACCTCTTGTACTAAGCAGCTGAAGCATCTCTAAAACATACGTTCAATTCTCTACTGGTTTAGTTTAGTATACTGGTTTATTTTAGCCTGTTACAGTTGCTGTGTATGCTTGCTGCTTTTGGACAACCCTTAAAAATCATGTTATCCTGTTGAAATGTGAGAATCATTTCCCCTGATTTTCTATAGTGTGCTGTTACTACAGCCTTACTGAAAGATATATATATATATTGTTTTCTTACAGCAAATACCTGAGCCAAATCTTAACCTGGTTGTCATGGTTACAGCTAATCACTGATCCAATAACACTGTTGCTGCCGGGTATCTATTCAGTTCCTGTGCTCAGGGTTAGATGGTACAGTATGATTATAGCTAGACCATTGGATATGAAGTGATTATGTATCAGGAAGAGTTTTGAAATGGCTGCATATCCTAAATACAAAAAAAAAACCCAAACAAACAAACAAAAAAACCACAAAGAACCAAAATATATTCTGTTGTTTCATGCTACCTGATTGGATTTCACTCCTTTAATGCTAACTTTATGTGCACTGCCTAGTAGGTGTTGCTCAATGGAGCAGGTTTCACTGAACTGTGTCAGAGGGCTGTGGCATCAAGGAAGCTTACGGATTAAAGAAGCAATGTTGATTTTAATCATCGGAATTGCATTAGCATTGTGTACAAAATAAATGTGCAACAAAAATAATTATATTCTTTATTACATGTTAACATTCCTCTTTGCAATATGTAACACATATTTGTTACTGTAAGGATGTACTTTATATACCAAATACATGCATACATACTATTATACAGTTTATATTTATACAGTTGAGAACATAAAATATGTATTCAATCACATTTAAGCCATGTTATAAAAACAAGATATTCAAGGTTGTGCATTAGTGTTAACATTATATACACACATGTAAATCATGTCATGACTTATGGCTTATTTAATACATCTCTTTATTGTTTCTGAGATTATAAAACATGCATATTAACCTGTGCATGAATCTGCTTTGAACGCCTGACTGGAATTACTGTTAACTACAAGATCAGCAATGTATTTGCTTCATGCTGCTTTGTGCATGTGTAATGAGCTTGTGTTTAACATGGATAGAAACTATTTCAGTTTAAAGTACATTACATTATGCATGCAGTACATTTGATTCCTTTGATACATTTTTCTATATAAAATGTGAAGCTACCCATAACAATTAGTGACCCTTAATAAATAAACATATCAGCTCATATTAACAAAACCAAGAAGGGTTTAGGAAGAGGTTTACAATGAGGTTGAGTCAGTGCATCGGGTCCATTTAACTCACCTGATTCTGTTACTTTCTTGAGTCAATTACAAATGGAATAATCCTCTATGCATAAGCACATTTTGCTCTATTATTAATTATAGAAAGCAATATCCAATTTGAAGTTTTGATTTCTAGCAACTACATCTGGAATCTATTAAGTGTGAATTACTTTGTTTCTGCTGCACATTCTTGTGATTTTGTTCCGGATCTTTTGAAGGTTTAAACCATAAATGACAGGATTGAAAATAGGAGGGACGATTAGAAATTCCACTGACAGGAGATTGCGTAAAGCCTGTGGCATATCACTTGAACCGTATCTACTGTACATTATATCAAAAAGCACAGCAACACTGTAGTTGATTACCGTCAACAAATGTGGCAAACAGGTCTGCATACATTTATTCATTGCGATAGTAGAAGTCCGGCACGTTCTTAGTATTTTCATGTAGGAAAATAAAATAAAAAGGAAATGTACAAAGAATATACATATTATAACATATCCATATACATTGTTAACAATAGTCCCTACACAAGATAATTTCACAATTGACCAGTTATCACAAAATAGTTTTTCAATGTGAGAGCCACATAAGGGCAACCTGAAAGTCAATAGAGTACCAATACATGCAGAACAGAATGGAAAAATCCAAGAAAACAATATTAATTTACCAGTCATTAAAGGAGTCATGATAGCATGGTACTCCAGGGGTCTGCATATTGCCACATACCTATCATATGCCATCACTGTTAAATGTGTTATTTCACACGCACCAAAACTGTAGATGACAAATCTTTGAAGTAGGCACCCAGAATACGAGATGACATGCATATCAGAAAGAAAATCAAACAGTAGTTTAGGATAAAAACCACCAGTTCCATACAGTGCATTAACACTCAGATTACAGAGGAAGAAATACATGGGCTCATGGAGTGTCTTTTCAAGAGCTATTATTACAATTAGAGTTAAATTAACACAAATGACAAATAGATAACCTAAGAGACTGAAAGAAAAACAGATATATTTATTTGTGCTTGAGTCATTTAATCCAGAAAGGGTAAACATTGCTGGGTAGGATGAGTTATTTTTCTGCATAGCTTCTCCTTGAAAATACCTGCGAACAAATATATAAAAAAAAACACATTAGTACAAAGATTAAAGTGGGAAACATACAGGTGGTATAACTGTTTATTTGATTATCACATCATCTAAAGAGATCAGTTAATAATACTTTAAATATAATATTATAAAAAAGGGTGGTACATTTGTGCTGCAAATAGTGAAAGTAGTGCATATATTGTCCTCTTTCCAATTCATGCCCTTCCTAATTTTGAAACGTACATGATGATGTATAGTAGTTAACATGTAATAAATGCATTGATGCATACCAAAATCATTTTAAAGGAGAGTTCAACTCTTAACC
>NW_024474345.1:0-1514 GCF_017654505.1 Polyodon spathula
AATGCGTGGTGTTCCGCCTCTTCAAAGCCCAACATAATAGAAGGGGGGTTCAGTCGCTGAGGAGACCCGACAGACAGGAGAGGGGCCACTGTCTTTGAGGAGACCCGACAAACACGAGGGATGCCACATAGAGGCATTAGACCTGAAAGAAGAATCCCAAAAGAAACATACATGCAGATGGAAGGGTTTGGCCGGGGGTCCCCTCTGACTCATGGAGAACCCTCCTCTATGAGGTAAATGAAGCGGAGCTTAACAAAGGGTTGGAGAAAGTGGAAACACTAACCCCCCAAAAGATGGACCCCCGGCTCCCCGCTGACGCAACGTGAAGAAGAAAAAGAGAGAACCGCCAATGCATAAGAAGAAAAGAGAAAACATTTAGATGAAAGAAAACAAACAATTATCATGACAAAGGGGTTAGTAGACTGTACCCTAATGACTATGTGAAGACCCTCTGCACAGTGGAAAGAAAAAAAAAAACTTTCTTTTAATTTTATTTCTTAGGGGGAAATCTTTGGTGGCTCAGGCAGAAAGGTCGTCCCACTCCGGACATACTAGCAATGGACTGATGTGCGGAGGATATTTCAGATGATGAAGAACGAATATAATTAACTGCTGGTTAATGTTGGCTTTTGCAGCTGAAGTAGCTGCCCCTATTCTAAATGAATGAGGAATGTAGAATTGCAAAGGAAGACCTGCTCTGGACACCACGGTGGAAAGGTGTGTTGAAAACCAATGCCTTGGTACAATGGACTGGCTTGAATTGATAAACAAAGGGTCGGAGAATGAAATGGGTCTTGCATTCTGCAATGTACTTCAACATGGAAGTGAAGGGACACAGATGAGAGTTGATCTTAGAAAGTTGAATACATTGTCCTGACAAATATAGTCTGATTGTAGCTGGTGCCAGATGTAGAGAGTCCTTTGCATGCACTATGAACGCCATGATCCAGTCCTGGTTGAATGGAGTAGGATTAATCCTGCTTTGTAAACAAAAAGTTACATAACATGCCCAACCTGTAGAGTACGAGGATCTGGTAGATGGGCAAGTGCTGATGCCAGGTAATCTTGAGCTGAACTAAGAAGTTTATTAATAGCTGGATTTAGTTGGAAATCAGCTGATTGAACTGTGGCGTTGCTGCTGGATATTGCAGAGCTGTGGTCAGCAAACTGTGGAATTTGGAAATCTGTAAACGAGATAGAGCGTCAGCTGCATTATTAAAAATGCCCGGTAGGTGGCGAGCTTGTATTAGGAAATTATTAGAGACTGAAATCCATACTAGCCACCGCAGCAATTGCATGATAAGAGGGGAAGAGAAACGTCCTTTATTTATAATATGCACTGTAGTTGAATTATCACAGTAAAATAGTATTGATTTCTTAGACCAGAGATGACCCCATAGCTGGGCAGCTGCTACTATTGGGTATATCTCTAGCAGAGCTGTGGATTTTAGAAGAGGAGATATGTTTTCGATTTCCTCAGGCCATGTACTGCAAAACCATTGATTGTTAAATAG
>NW_024474346.1:0-1853 GCF_017654505.1 Polyodon spathula
ACCTCCGAATCCCAGAGATGAGGCATCAATAAATAAAGCCATATCGTGTGGAGCTGAAATGAAATCATCATAAAACATAGAGAGACCGTTCCAGTGCTGAATAAGCGCAGACCACATTTTAATGTCTTTCCTAGCTTCTGAGGAGATATTTATATAGGAGTCCAGATTTTGCTGTTGATGCCAGCGCTAACAGTCGAGATATAAACGTCCTCCCCTGTGGAATGATACATATTGCAAAGTTAAAATAACCCAGCAATGAAAGCAGTGCCCGTTTTTTAATTGTTGTACTGATCTGAAAATCCTCAATGAGCAAACGAATGTGGTTAAGATTAGGCTCAGGCAGGCTGGCTTCAAACTTTTCTGTATCTAGAATGATTCCAAGGAATTCCAAAGAACGAAGGGGACCGATTGATTTCTCTTCTGAAAGCGGAACGCCAACTTCAGAAAATAAGCTCTTAAGACTGGAAATCGCTTCTACTGGTGCATCTGAAAGAGGAGAAATTACTAAAAAATTGTCAAGGTGGAGCAAGAATGGGACAGGATAGACATTAAGAAGAATCCAGCATAATGCTTCTGACAGGATATCAAATATCTTCGGGCTGCTGCGGCAGCCGAAAGTCAATTGGGTGTCAAAATAAAACTTCCCTTCCGAGCATATACCAAACAGGTGACGGAGAGACGGATGGATTGGCATTACTTTAAATGCATCTGATATATCTGCTGTTGCTAACCAGGAACCACGACCTGCTAATATAATTGAATGTATTGCGTCTGCAATAGTGATGTAATGCAGAAAAAATTGATCTTGGGGAATTAATGAGTTAATGCTGCTGGTGCTTGACCCCCATGGTGCTGATAAATCAATAAGGAGAAGCTTTTTTCCTGACCATTTCCTCGTGGCAATGCCGATAGGATTAATTCTATATACTGTAAAAGGAGAAGCTAAAATGGACCGACTATAAATCCTTTTATAATTTCTTTTTCGACGAGAGATTGCACTAATTGTGGTTCTTGAGTCGCTGAATAAAGATTTTTGCTTTTGAACGAGGAAGAAGGAATTTGAGTCAGACCGGTTGAAAAACCATTTTTTAATCCGTCGATCAGATAATTGATTAAATTACTGTCGGGATGATCCTGTAATTTACTTGATAATGCTGGGATGTTTACAGGAGTAAAGACTGTGAGCATCGGGGAAAGTGAATTGCGTTTTAAAGGGCAGATTGTATCAGCGTGAGCGTCTCCGCAACTGCTGCACATGTGGATAAAATTGCATTGCCTATTCGAACAGAAGCCAGTATTGAAATTGCATTGCCTATTCGAACAGAAGCCAGTATTGAAATTGCATTGCCTATTCGAACAGAAGCCAGTATTGAAATTGCATTGCCTATTCGAACAGAAGCCAGTATTGAAATTGCATTGCCTATTCGAACAGAAGCCAGTATTGAAATTGCATTGCCTATTCGAACAGAAGCCAGTATTGAAATTGTTGCAGATTTGTCTTCCTCCTGAAAATCTAATACTGCGCCCGTATTTGTCTTTCCTTGTGGATTGATCGAGGGGAGCTGAAGAATGTATAGGATTAGGTACTGAAGATCTGTATGAATTAGCGGCGAAACCGGGTGCTTTAGAAGTTGATGCAATTGCAGCTTTAGGGCAGAGGGATGTTGAGTGAGCTGTTGAAGCGCAGACCCCACTTAGACCACCAAAGATTCTGTTAAATAGATCTGGGTCAGGTTGTGCCCAATTGATGATGTGATTATCTGCTGCCAATATCGCTGCTACTTTTACAGAGAATGCTTTATGATACTCAAAAACATAGTCCCTCCGTATCTGACAGATAGCTCCACGATGCA
>NW_024474347.1:0-1000 GCF_017654505.1 Polyodon spathula
GTATTCGTATGAGTCCAATTCAGCTCTGCGGTTAGGATATACCGAGCATAACACATCTCTGAATATGGAGAAAGCAAGGACAAATTCCCCTAATGTAAGATTTTTAAGCAGTCTGGGATCTCTGGATTTTAGAGTTACTGCCAAATCTCCGCAATCCACTACTCTATGGTCCAAGAATTCCGAAGCTGTCGTTAATAGTGAAACAAGAATAATGTCCTTACCTTCGAGAATGTTACGTCTGATTTGGGGAGATATAGTGTGACGTCTAGCTGCAGTTGGAGAGGAGGATCCGTATGCAGAAGCAGTAGCGAGGTTGTATACTGGAGGATCTGCTTCGCTGGCTGAAATTAGGACTGGACCGGAAGAAGCTGTAGGCGGCGCTGCAGTATTTGATGCTGGAATTAAGGTCAGCCCTGTAGGTTGTTTTCCCTGTTCCATATTAGACACCCTTTTATCTAGATCCAACAGTTGAGAACTGACCGAAGATAGAGTATCGGCAAAAGGCTGCATAAATGATTTTATATCGTTAAATATGTGCAAATGTTGGATTTCAATGGCTGGCTGCTGGTTAGTGGTGCTAGTTGTGGGGGTGATTTGATCCGGAATAGACTGCCTGCTGTCTGTTTTAGGATGCTGAATGGCTGGGAACGGCTGATTATGTTTTTTCGGAGGAAAGACTGGTTCTGCTAAGACTGAATTGCAACAGAGAATAAAAAGAGACTCTCTATCACTCCCTGCTAGAATCGCATTACCATTTTTAAGGAGGGTTTTTATCAATTTATTCATGGGCCAGTCCTTCCAAAACAATCGATCCGGAGAGGCATCCTGAGGCTGAAGTCGCTTGGATCGGCGCAGATTCTATGTTTGAGTGACAGGAACTGTAGGCAACATTTGAACTGGAACCTGAACGACAGCCTGATCGGGAGCCTGATCAGATGTAACTGAAATACCAGAAGGGCCGGAAAAACGGAGACTGGATGGACCCTGGATTGAAGCTGGA
>NW_024474348.1:0-1486 GCF_017654505.1 Polyodon spathula
GCGCTGAACCGTATATAACAATGCTATTAGGGGGTTGCACCCAACATGTGAATAAACAGTCCACTACCTATTGCGGTTAATGATTCACAGTTAGTTCCATGTTGCCAGTAAACGTAAATATACTATATCTTTTTTACTGTAAGAAGAGGTAGGACATAAATCCATAACATAACACCATTTAAGGATGAAACCATTTTCTATGTGCACGTACTTTTTTCTAAATGCAGTCTAGAGCACTAGCCATAAATATTTTGGAGCACGATAGGAGATTGGCGTACTTAATCCAATAAAAGTATACAGTGCTATATATCTATAGATATATATCTAGATGATAAAAATGCACAAAAGATCATTTGTACACTTCAATTCTTTACATTTACGATGTGCTGACCAGTTTACAGGTAAACTATAAATAGTGAAACTATATTTTACTGTGGCAATGCAAAAGTTTAAAATTCTTTCAGCCAAACTTTCAGTTTAGATGGCTTAACAAAAGATATTTATATAGATTATATATATCTTCAACTCTCGTTGATATATATATATATATTATAATCTATATATATATGTTTATTTTCTTCAACAAATGTCTTTATTATTTTAGTTTTTAGGTTTGTTTTTTAAATGTTTTAAATGTTCATTCTTTTATTTTTAGGACTATTCACAGCGAGTTTTACCCATTAATGCTTTGTCATAAATTTTGAAGGGAAAACTATACATGGTGTAGTCAATAATTATTTGTTAATTCACGGTTAGTCCTATTGGCCATGTATAAGGACCATTCCTATTCACGTTTCATGCCTTGATTTTTTTTCTATTTACAAGCCAGGTTCCGATTTAGTTGTAAATATTCTCCGTCCTCATTTCAAAATCAGTATTTTTTTTTTTTTTTTGATAAATGGTAATACACATATAAGATTGGACATTTACTACATTGTGAAAATGAATTTGCAAGGGGTAAATCAATATTTATAGAGGCAGTACATCTTTTCCACATCTATCCCAAAGGTAAGTAGGGCTGAGTCTACTGGTGTTGGTGGCACTGCTTTGAAGACAGTAAGCATACTTTGTGATCAATCCAATGAGAACTTGCATACATAACAAAAAATAAAGATACAATCATCCATCCCTTATTTGCAGAAAGCCAGGTGTGTACCATGACATGCTCTCTAGGCGTCTGCAAGTCTTTGTAATGTTGATACACACCGATTTCCATCAGGTCTGCCTCTTAAGGGGTTTAGATTTCAACGTGTGGATTTTCCATTTTATTTTTCTGTATTATTCTAATATTGAATTTGTAAAAGTGATTTATCTATTCATGTATAGTCTTATAAAGTTTCTATTTGTTATATTTCTGCTCTAAATTATCTCATCAGAACTGGGTACATTAAGAACCTGCCCCATTACAATAAATTGAGAGCTCTAGATGTAAACCTCGCTAGTACTCTACAGATAGATTGCACAATAAAGAAGTAAAAATACACAA
>NW_024474349.1:0-5147 GCF_017654505.1 Polyodon spathula
CAGCATTTTAAACTGATCCCTTGTTTAAAACCATTGTTCAAGTAATGTGTAATCACCTTGATCCTGAGTACTGAGAGAGCCAGCACACCAAAAGCAAGCGTCCTTAACACTACGCAGGTGTTGAAAAGGAGATTTTAACTTCAGCTCATCAACAGGGGTATGAACAACCCAGATGCTTGTTCAAGGGGGAGGAGGCTGAATAAGGTCATGTGTGTTTTGCACAAGGGGGAGGAATTGTTTTGACTAACCATTTTTGGTTTAACTACAATCTGTCTCCTGCCTCAAAAATAATTATACAAAATAACAGTCCACAAGGAAGGCTGATATGCTTGGTGATGTCATCATAATGTCCTCAAGGAAGAAAAACAGCATCAAAGACTCCCTGGATATTAGTAACCAAGAATAAACCAACCTGTAATGAGAAGTATATAAATCCCAGCAAAGCTGTGCCTGACACCACTACACACCTGCTCTGCTGTCTGCTTGTATCTCCACAGAAAGGCCTTCAAAGTCAGGTAAATGGATAATCAGGTTATTCTGTTATTGTATAACTGCACACATCTATCATTTTGTATTGCTTTTTTTGTGTTAGGAATGATTTCCTCAAAGTGAGATTATAAATGAATTATCAATCCCTTTGTCTTTTATTTTCTGTAGGTATGAAGGAGATTTTAAATGCTGTTTCCTTGTATTTTTCTATAATGATGTTTACAGTATGTGTTGGTAGTAATGTCGCACCCACATTGAAAAACTATATAACTGGTCAATTGTAAAATGATCTTGTGTAGGGACTATTGTTAACAGTGTGTATGGATATATTGGAATATGTATATTAATTGTACAAGAGTGTACGGAGGATCTAGTGAAGAAAGAAGTACATGTTTGATCAACTACTTCATTATATGGGGCCATGTGTGAAAAAAAAAAAAAAGTGAATATTTTAAATGTATTTTTTCCCAAACTTAACTCAAATCTTGTATTTTTTCCCTAGCTTTGTAAATGCTGTGAAAATAAATAAATACATTTTTTAAAAATGTACATTAAGATATAATTTATGAATCTTAAAATATTTAGCAACTTTTTAACTTTTAAATGCTAAATCTTTAATTTTTTTTTTAATATATATTTTGTAAAAGACAAACGTTTATTTATACCTAAACACTTTGAATTTATAAATTAGTTAGAATTTAGATTTTTTACCAAATGTAAATCGGTTTATGTCATAAATTGACTGTACATTTTTAGAGAATTTGATCTAAATTGGTAAAATCGACTTAAAAATTGTACTAAACTACCGAATAGATTACGAATTAGCCCTTTATATTTTTAAAGGCGTTATGTTCTTGGTCAGTTGAAATAGTCTTAAATAAAAACTCGCAAAAGCTAAATCTTGATTCTCAAACTAAATATGTAACTGCAAAATGTATATTTATTTTTAAAATAAAGATTTAGCATTTAAATGCTGAAAAGTTGCTAAATATTTTAAGATTAAAAAATTCTATCTGAATGTACATATTTAAAAAAATATTTATTTATTTTCACAATATTTATAAATCTGAGAAAAAATACATGTTTTAAGTTCAATCTGGAAAAAAAGGACATGTTAAAATATTAACGCTTTTTTTTTTTTTCACATCACCCCATACTTCATTGCTGTGCTTTTTGATTTCATGTACAGTAGATACGTTTCAAGTGATATGCCACAGGCTTTACACAATCTCCTGTCAGTGGAATTTCTAATCGTCCCCCCTGTTTTCAATCCTGTCATTTATGGTTTAAACCTTCAAACGATCTGGAACAAAGTCACAAGAATGTGCAGCAGAAACAAAGTAATTCCCACTTAATAGATTCCAGATGTAGTTGCTACTATCGTCTTACATTTGTAAGACATCAAAGCATTACTAACCATATAACAAAAAATAATGGTTGATTATATTATTATTAGTCTGATTACCCAACATATTATATATATATATATATATATCTATATATATATATATATATATATATATTAATATATATATTATTTATGTTCGTTTATATTCACGTTTCGTTTTATCCTTTCTGTTTGCTCCTTCAAAGGGATTCTATTCAACGATATTTACCCATAGAGCAAACGTTTAACTTCGTGAAACCTTCCCACCCCCTTGAAGGTCAGTGTATTCATTAATTCGGACTACGTGAAAAAAGTGGCATTTACGAGTTTGGACTTTCCTAACCCCGTGGCCACTCCGAGGACTGTGGCTCTCATGCCGTTATCTGATTTTGTTAAAGAACGTGTACCATCCTACATATATTTATGAATATCAAGTGAATGACATAAGCAACCATATTTCACGGTATCTCTTGTTGTATCCATAATTTACTGATAGTAACAATATGTACCTTATTGTTTACAAAAAACAAAAAACTAGTGAATACTATAGTTCCCCCTCGGTCATAATGAATGCAAAGGTTTCAATCAAAGTACGTCAACTTATGATTCATCAAACCCCCTCTATTTTACCATTAGAGTATAATTTTCACGTGTCAGGCGGTTTATGGTGGGACGATTAAAATGGTATTCTCACAATTAAAAGTGAAAAGCCTCGTGGAGCATTTTATGCTGGATGAACAGACCTTTAGGGGTTAGTTTCTAATCTGAATTATTAAAAATGTGATACATTTTCCAAACGAATACATTCATTACTGCAGAGTTATTACAAGTGCACTACCATATAATTATATAGAAAAATACATTTCTAAAAAATGGTGATCATTTACTCAGCCTCTAAATTAAATATTTTTTAATTTTTAACTATTAACTTTATATTATTTGTTTCTAGGCATAAATTTAAATTGAAATCTCCCGGATTAACAATGGAAAACGCATCCCATGTTTCATCATTTACACTTACAGCATTTGGAGATATGGGTAACAACAAATATATATATTTTGCTATCACTCTAATAGGGTATCTTGATAGTCACAACTTCATCAAGCGAATAATTATGTTTATTTCCTTTCGGAGTACTCGGTTACATGTACGAGCATTCAATACATACTTACACGTGGGATCCTTGCTATCTAAGCTTGAAAGTACAATTCATAGATAGCAGTCTGTGGGTTCATAAGATACTTAAACAAGAGAAACACTAAATGTTTACCAAATACAATGATGTCTGTATACATATATCATGGGTGAAATAACAATTCTAACAGTTATGGCCTATGACAGGTATGTAGCAATATACTTCCCATTAAAATATAACACTGTCATGTCATGTACAAAACTGTACAGATTATTACTTGCAGTGTGGATCTATCCTGTTGTTATGGTGTCATTTGCACTCATCTTTTCTCTGCCAGTTCCATTATGTGGAAACCAGATTAATAAATTGTATTGTCACAACTGGGATGTTATGAAGCTATCTTGTGTAGACACGACTGTTAACAATATTTATGGATTTTCGGTATATGCTTCATTTATTCCACTCTTTTCTTTTACTGTATACTCTTACATTAAAATACTTACAGTATGCCATAACAGCTCCAAAGAACACAACAGGAAAGCTTTGCAAACCTGTCTTCCACATTTAATTTCATTAATCAGCTTTTATGCTACTGTGTTATCAGAAATTATTCTAAGCCGATTAAACCCTAAGAATGTGTCAAACATTGTACGCACAATCACATCACTGGAACTTTTAATTGTTCCTCCTCTTTTGAATCCCATTATTTATTGCCTGATTCTTCCTGAGATCCGTAAAAGAGTTGTTAAAACATTTAGAAGAAAACAAATTGGTCCAAAAGTAACAATTCCAAATGCAACCAGGCACTAGCTCCATTTATTTTAAAAATAAAAAACTCTGACAACACAAACGTATGCTATGTGGTATGATGCTGCTGTATATTTAAGCAAAGCTGATCCTGCAATCTTCTTTAAAGTGCCCTCAGGGTTACACCCTGGTGACGTTGGCATATCAATGCAAATGAGCACAACCATTTACATATAGAGGGAATAAGACAAGAACTCAGCATGGAAGAACTCCTTTTACCTTAATTGATTAAAAGACACCATACCGTAGAATCTTTCGACAGACTTCTTCCTCAAGATAAGCAGGGACTCCTTCTGGAGGCATTTATACCAATTATATTTTTGTATGTTCATTATCCAAAGGAGACTAAAGATAATGCAATTGGGTAACACTTCATGTTTTCATAATTAATGGAAATTCTTTTCAAACAGAACATCACTAGAAATAATTTAATGAAGTTAATAGTTTTTAATCCTGAAGTGTATTTTTACTTGTTTACTGTGCGGAGTGTGGATGTGATGTATTAAAAGTTTTACATTTGGTGATTTCAATTGTTTTTGAGAGGTATAAATCACTTGAAGACAATACAAAAATTGTTATTATTTTTCACTTCAATGTTCTCCACACATGGAAATCTGCAGCCTTTAAAAAGGTTGTCAGAGTCACAGATGCAACATGTTCAAATCTTATGTTTGGAAGGTCATTCTTGGTGCGTCAGAAGAAAAAGAAAAATGAAAGAAAGGTATTTTGTGCTTACCATAAACTGTGTGTAAAGTGAAATACAAATTATTATTCTTTCATATGCACATACCTTCTGAAACTCCACCTACATAGTGGGTCTGTCTAGAAATGCAGACGTTCAGCCAGAGGTGAAGAGACAGTGTCAAATGCAACAAACACACCAGAGCTGCTCTGCACTGAACTAGCATCTGATGCACTTGTTTATGAGCAGAAGACGATCTACTTCAAGTCTGCTCTGCATGAACAACTGCAGCTTGGAGAAAGAAAACTACACCAGCTTTCCATTCCTGCTTTCTGTATTGTATTATAAAAATGTGTTTGAAAAATAAAAGTGCATTAAAAAGAAGACTACGTATTTTTTTTTGTTAGATATTAAAACCTAATTGGATCCTCTGAACAGTATTAACTATCTTATTAGAGGGGAAAACACATACATTGCTTCATCTATTTTTCTACTACTTTTTAGTATTTAAACCAATTTTTTGGTAAGGGGGGGGGGTACAGTTAGTCTGTGTTGCCAGTAAACTGTAAATATACTATATTTTACTGTATAAGGGCCATTCACTAATTCACCGTTTTAATGTTTAGATTTTTTCTATTTGCAGGTG
>NW_024474350.1:0-1271 GCF_017654505.1 Polyodon spathula
TGCTGCTCTTGTAGCTATGCTGTTATATTTGTGGCTCGTGGCTGTGCAGAGTGTGTGCTCATACCTGTGCTAACCAGTGTGAGTGTTCATGTTGCATGCTGTGTGGGTCTCTGGCAGCATCCTGGGGTTGTCACTCAATGTAGTGAATGCAGAGCGAGCTTGTGGCTGTGCAGTGTCTTCTGATGCCTGTTTGTTCTCTTGCAGGGTTGGAGATGTGAATCCCATTCTGTGTGCTTTTCTCAGGCAAGACTTGAAGAATGAAGAGTTAAGTGTATTTCACTATGTTTCCTTCTGTGGTAATGCAGATGAAATGTAACTGTAGCTACATTTGAAAGTCCAGTTTAATTGATTCATGAAAGTGTAATGTTAAATGTAAATGTCATTGTGTCCCCTGGTCAGCTGTCCACCTCGCTGCTGCAGAAGTTTGCTTGGGGCCGGGACAATGTTCTCAACAGACAGGTGTTTTTTGCCATTTATTAAACTTTGAAGAGGACCTGCAAGTTTGTCTTGTAGTCTTTACTGCAGTGATGTTAGGCTTTATTTATTTGAGAGTCTGTGTTGGATAATGTGCTTTTTGACAGTGAAGTTGCTTTTAAAAAAACAAGAAAAGAGAATGTACACGATTTCTAACTCACTGTTTGACAAATATAAAAAAGAAAGAAAATTAGTTTTATTACAAACAACAGTTTTATTAAATGGCCACACGATGGCAGCATTGGATGCGGAATGGCGAGAGATAAGTTCTGCCCGTCTTCATAAAGTTCACTGCCTGTTGTTACCCGCTTGACAGAGCCGCGCCGAATTAATGAGTTCATCCGGGGCGCGTCTCAGTGTGAAACAGTTGGATCTCATTAAATATTTGTGGAAGGAGGAAACCAAACGAGGAGGTGTATGCTTTTCTTTAGCAGAGTATGATGGACGCAGCTCTTAAAACAAGTGAATGCACAATCAGTGAAGTTGATTTTAAAAAGCAATTCCAGTTATACTGTCAATAAGATTGTTTGGTGGGTTTTAAGAATGTTTGTTTCAGAAATGTCTTTATATTTGAACGGGAGGGGTCCAGGTTAATCCGAGTCATTTCAAATGGCTACTGAGATGTCCAGATTTAAAAATGAAATATTGGTTTCCTAGAACCAGCAGTTCTATTAAATGGCCACATAATGGCACCATGAGATCATTTTACAAGCGCAGCGCTGTCTGAAATGCAGTCGTGTTTATGAATGGAGGAGGAGCGGGCGCTGCGGTTCCTCCACTCCGCGTCCCGGGTATCG
>NW_024474351.1:0-1255 GCF_017654505.1 Polyodon spathula
ATATATATTTTTCTATAAGACTGTGTATTCTGTGTATATGTATATGTGTGACACTCGGGAGAGAGTGATTACCCCCCCCCCCCCCCCCCCCCCTCCCCCTCACTGGCAGTGAACCGGCACTGTCACTCCAGTTGTAAACATGTGAAATCAGCAAACCGCGTGCATTCACTGATTCCGAAGAAGGCCGGTCTGTAATAATCACGCTAATCGAATTTTTAGAAATAAAACCCAAAGAAAGAAAGAAAGAAAGAAAGCAAGAACCATTCTGACAGTAGGCTAGTGAGGTTAGGTGTCGCGCCTCCTGAGGCAGCACGGCAGTGGATGCGGTGTGTAACCGGTCTGCTGTGTTGCAGCTCTGCAGTGCTGGGGGGTAAAGCCGGCCCCCTCCCTCCCTCCTGAGGCTCACTCGCACTCTGCAGTCAGAGAGTCGAGCGGAGCGCTGGTGGAACATGGCTGCACACACAGCTCTCACTGTCGGGACTATTTTGGTCTCCCTCTCGGTCCTCCTGTTCGGAACCAGGGCCGAGCTGGTGACCGTGGTTGGGGAGAAAGTTGCGCCGGAATCTGCGCTCCAGAAACCCAAAATCTTAATAGCGATTATCGCGAGGAACAGCGCCCACAGTTTGCCCTTCTACCTGGGCTGCATTGAGAGGCTGGACTACCCGAAGGACCGGATCGCTATCTGGTGAGGAAACAAACACACTGAGACACACAAACACACTGATACACACACACACACACTCATACACACTGATACACACACACACACTGATACACACTGATACACACAAACACACTGATACACACTTATACACACTCATACACACACACACACTGATACACACACACACACACACACTTATACACACTCATACACACAAACACACTGATACACACACATACACACAAACACACACAAACACACATGTGTACACACAAACACACTGATATGTGTGTATACACACTCATACACAACACAACACTGATGAGTATGTGTGACTATGTGTGTTTGTGTGACTATCATAATATGTGTGACACACAAACACACTGATACACACACTATTGTGTGTGTGTGTACACCACACACACTATGTGTGTTGTGTGTACTAATGTGGAATATGTACACTCATACACACAAACACACTGATACACACACACACAAACACACTGATACACACACACACACACACACACACACACACACACACACACACAAACACACACACTGATACACACACACACACACACACTGATA
>NW_024474352.1:0-3443 GCF_017654505.1 Polyodon spathula
CACACACACACACACACACACACTGATACACACACACACACACTGATACACACACACACACACATACACACTGATACACACACACACACACTGATACACACACACACACAAACACACTGATACACACACACACACTGATACACACACACACACTGATACACACACACACACAAACACACTGATACACACACACACACACTGATACACACACAGACACTGGTACACACTGATACACACAGACACTGATATACACAGACACTGGTACACACACACACATACACTGATACACACACACACACAGACACTGATACACACACACACACAGACACTGATACACACACACACACACACACACACACACATTGTTTTGTGTGTGTGTGTTGTATGATTTTCCTGTTTCCTCATTGTTGCAATGCATTGATTTCTGCAGTGGATTTACAGTCTCGTGTAGTTTCCCAGCGAAACAAGTATTAGTTCTAAAAGATGTTCAACAGCTTCCATTCACATTGATTCTATCTTGTTTTTATCTTGTTTTTATCTTGTTATGTTCCCCTTGTTAAGCTCGTTCATATAGCTCGGTCTCACGGTATCGTTTCGGCAGGGGCTGTGTCTCTCTGGAAGACTCGCTGTTTGACAGCTGGTTGTAATTGTCTCTGCAGCGCGTTACTGTACACATGTTATTAGAGGCTTTTTAAACCGCAGATCACCTGCAAACACAGACTCTGCGTCCGCTTGAATCCTAAACTGCGATAGACCCTAAACCAGTTTGGCGGAGCAGCGTGAAGTGACCGGCTCCTGTCGAGGAGCACAGGGTATTCGGGTATTGAGGTTCGGGGTTTGTTAATATTGTTTAGCACGAGGAATGCTGATTTGCTTGGCGAGGCTTGGGCTTAGTGCTCAAGTGAAGATGTGTAACATCGTGTCTCTGGAGGCTATTTTAAAACACGTTCCACTTTAATTAAGGGCTGCTGCTGTTTTTTTTTTATGAATGGCTTTCTTTTTACTATAGGAGGTAGCTGACATGTGAATCACGTGGCAGTAACCCTCCAGCGGTAAGTTGCTGTTTAATGAGCGTTGAGCGTGGGGTATGCATGTATTAAGCTTCAATCCAAATATAAATACCTGCATTATCAAAAACAACTTTCCCTCTAACGCCGGTGTAGCACGACAACACTGTTGTACTTCATGGGTTGTTAATCAGCTTTGATCGCCTTGTATTTGGTTTTTGTTTTGGCTGATTTCACTGATTGACCCGAGTGTTTGACACGGAGAGTGTGGCTGTGCGGTGCACTCTGATTGACCCGAGTGTTTGAGATGGAGAGTGTGGCTGTGCGGTGCGCTCTGATTGACCCGAGTGTTTGACACGGAGAGTGTGGCTGTGCGGTGCGCTCTGATTGACCCGAGTGTTTGAGATGGAGAGTGTGGCTGTGCGGTGCGCTCTGATTGACCCGAGTGTTTGACACGGAGAGTGTGGCTGTGCGGTGCGCTCTGATTGACCCGAGTGTTTGAGATGGAGAGTGTGGCTGTGCGGTGCGCTCTGATTGACCCGAGTGTTTGACACGGAGAGTGTGGCTGTGCGGTGCGCTCTGATTGACCCGAGTGTTTGACACGGAGAGTGTGGCTGTGCGGTGCGCTCTGATTGACCCGAGTGTTTGACACGGAGAGTGTGGCTGTGCGGTGCGCTCTGATTGACCCGAGTGTTTGAGATGGAGAGTGTGGCTGTGCGGTGCGCTCTGATTGACCCGAGTGTTTGAGATGGAGAGTGTGGCTGTGCGGTGCGCTCTGATTGACCCGAGTGTTTGACACGGAGAGTGTGGCTGTGCGGTGCGCTCTGATTGACCCGAGTGTTTGACACGGAGAGTGTGGCTGTGCGGTGCGCTCTGATTGACCCGAGTGTTTGAGATGGAGAGTGTGGCTGTGCGGTGCGCTCTGATTGACCCGAGTGTTTGACACGGAGAGTGTGGCTGTGCGGTGCGCTCTGATTGACCCGAGTGTTTGAGATGGAGAGTGTGGCTGTGCGGTGCGCTCTGATTGACCCGAGTGTTTGACACGGAGAGTGTGGCTGTGCGGTGCTCTCTGATTGACCCGAGTGTTTGACACGGAGAGTGTGGCTGTGCGGTGCGCTCTGATTGGCCCGAGTGTTTGACACGGAGAGTGTGGCTGTGCGGTGCTCTCTGATTGACCCGAGTGTTTGACACGGAGAGTGTGGCTGTGCGGTGCGCTCTGATTGACCCGAGTGTTTGACACGGAGAGTGTGGCTGTGCGGTGCGCTCTGATTGACCCGAGTGTTTGAGATGGAGAGTGTGGCTGTGCGGTGCGCTCTGATTGGCCCGAGTGTTTGACACGGAGAGTGTGGCTGTGCGGTGCGCTCTGATTGACCCGAGTGTTTGACACGGAGAGTGTGGCTGTGCGGTGCGCTCTGATTGGCCCGAGTGTTTGACACGGAGAGTGTGGCTGTGCGGTGCGCTCTGATTGACCCGAGTGTTTGAGATGGAGAGTGTGGCTGTGCGGTGCGCTCTGATTGGCCCGAGTGTTTGACACGGAGAGTGTGGCTGTGCGGTGCGCTCTGATTGACCCGAGTGTTTGACACGGAGTGTGTGGCTGTGCAGTGCGCTCTGATTGGTCCGGGTTACCCAGAGGTGGCGGCGTGGCTCTCCTGTAGCCTGTCCACTCGCACGCAGCCAGCCCCAGATGGAATTCAACACTTCAGCAGCAATACAGTAACTGTGTACAAGACCTCGGTTCGTAACCCAGTTTAATACCTGCTGCATTTCACTAGCTAACCATAACCCAGCCCAAAGCCCCCAGCTCCCAGCTAACCCACACCTAAGCCCCCAGCTCCCAGCTAACCCAAACCCAGCCCAAAGCCCCCAGCTCCCAGCTAACCCAAACCCAGCCCAAAGCCCCCAGCTCCCAGCTAACCCAAACCCAGCCCAAAGCCCCCAGCTCCAAGTTAACCCTAACCCAGCCCCAAGCCCCTCAATTAACCCTAACCCAGCCGCAAGCCCCCAGCGCCCAGCTAACCCTAACTCAGCCCCAAGCCCCCAGCTCCCAGTTAACCCTAACCCAGCCCCAAGCCCCTCAATTAACCCTAACCCAGCCGCAAGCCCCCAGCTCCCAGCTAACCCAAACCCAGCCCCAAGCCCCCAGCTCCCAGTTAACCCTAACCCAGCCCCAAGCCCCTCAATTAACCCTAACCCAGCCGCAAGCCCCCAGCGCCCAGCTAACCCTAACTCAGCCCCAAGCCCCCAGCTCCCAGTTAACCCTAACCCAGCCCCAAGCCCCCACACGCTGCTGGCTCCCAGGCCCACAGCCCCCAGTTCCCAGTCCCCATCCCCCTTCATCCAGCCCCCAGCTGCCGGCTCCCAGCCCTCAGTCCCTGGCTCTTGGCTCTCAGCCCTCAGTTGCTGGACCCCAGCCCCTGGGGTCCCTGCTACCTACCA